>NW_026610915.1:0-148103 GCF_029499605.1 Hyla sarda | reverse complement strand
TAGCAATGTGCTGTGATGTCACTCAATACCACTGACATCACTAGGTGTAAACAACATCTCTCCTTTGCTGTGTATGTGACTATGGAGCTGTTTGGTGATGTCGTCTATTATGGCCTTCATAGAAGCAACAGGAGATTGTTGCATCCATCTAGAACCCTCAGAACTACAGTGCTATGATGTCACTCACTTCCACAGGCCTTGCAGAGTGTAAACAACAACAACCCAGCTTTGTTGTGTATGTAACCATAGGGATTGTGATGTCACCTAGAACCTTCACAGCAGCGACAGCTTTATGAGGAGCATCAGCACTGCTCTGCCTGAGCAGAACCATCACCGCCATAGGTTGTCAAATAACCCGGATTTAACCCACACAGGTAAGTCCAATGGGGTGCAGGCATGTCCTCTATGCTTACAGCTTCCCGTGGGTGTTGGTTTGATACCGTTTGGGGACAGCCAAGGAGGCATCTGCAGGCAACAAAGGTAGGTGTGTGCTTGTGTGTGTGTTTCCTATGCAGATCCTAAGCCCAGTGTCACATGCAAGTAGGAGGAGTAAGAAGGGTTCCTGGCAAATCCGGGTTATGGATTGCATTTAAAAAGGCCCCGTGGGAGTGCAATGGGCCCCTGTCTTGCTGCTTAGCAATAATGGTATGGGTTTAGGTTCTGCTGTGTGTACTGGTGGTTGACTGCCCCCCAGCCCAGAGTGTGCATGGAAAATTGTCTGGCAGCCTCCCTGACAGCAAGCAGTGATAGTGCCCATGAAGGGGACCTTGTTGGGCCCGCCCCTTTCACGGTTATCGCTTCTCGGCCTTTTGGCTAAGATCAAGTGTAGTATCTGTTCTTATCAGTTTAATATCTGATACGTCCCCTATCTGGGGACCATATATTAAATGGATTTTTGAGAACGGGGGCCGATTTCGAAGCTTGCTTCCGTCGCCCTATGCATTGACCCGATATGGCAGTATCTTCGGGTACAGTGCACCACCCCCTTACAGGGTTAAAAAGAAAGATTCCTACTTTCATTGCTACCTGCTTGCTGGCTAGCCAGCTAGCCAGCCCTGTGGGCCTTGCTGCTGCTGCTGCTGCTGCAGCCAAAAAACAAAAGGTGGTGCTGCTGCTGCTTCTGCTGCTTCTGCTTGTGTCTGGCCGCTGTTGGAGCGTCCAGGCACAGGACTTCTGCTGCTGCTGACTAAATGGCCTCCTTAATTGGATCATTTGAGTAGCCAGCACACCTGTGCAGGTAGGGCATGACATGATAGGCAGCTGCCTTGATAGCGGGTGGGTGCTGAATGTTCCTAATTGACAAAATAAGATTAATGCTTATGAAGAAATATAAAATCTCATCCCTTCCCCAATATCGCGCCACACCCCTACCCCTTAATTCCCTGGTTGAACTTGATGGACATATGTCTTTTTTCGACCGTACTAACTATGTAACTATGTAACATAACATGGGGGGGTCTCCTGGCTGTTCACACAGGTGTGTCATTGCTGTACATTGACCATGCATTGCTTCTGTGGTATTGCAAAGGCAAAGACAAATGCTTCCAGCCATCCATTGCACTAATGGATTGGTCATCAGCTGGCTGTCTATGTCCCGCATCAATATAGACCAAAGTACAGAGGGTTAGGCTATGCTATAGTGCACCTACCTGATGCATCAGAAGGTGCGAGGCCCTTGCTAAATTCTGTGCACAGACTTTGAGATCTATGCTTTAGACTGTATCTAAACCTGCTCCAACATGGACTGACATTCTGGCCTACTTTCAGCCGATGCGACTTGTCTGTCGCTGAACAGTCGCTTTTTATGTATTCAGCACCTATGTATAATGTTGTAAAAATGCTCTAGAAGCAAAAGTCGCAGAAATGTCACACATATTTGGCCTGCAACTTTCTGTGCGACAAATTCAGACAGGAAAAATCAGTATAAATCCTTAGAAAATTATCCCCCAGTGTCTCCATCTGCTGGCGGTATTGAATAAGCATTGCTGCACTGATGGGGTATGCATTAGACGAAAAAAAAGAAGAAAAAGAAGAATAATACGCCCAGAAAAGAGGCGAAAAGGAGAAAAACGTAAAAAAACGTGAAAAAAAAGTAAGAGGAAGAGAAGGGAAAAAAAGGTGGAAATGGGTTTAAAAGTGATTTCGGCGGAGATATATATATATATATATATATATATATATATATATATATATATATATATACGCGCACACACACACATATATATAAACGTATTCTCCGTTGAGATATTGCAGCCGCTGCTGTGTCCAGGCCCAGGAGCCTTAGCACTGTGCTGTGATGTCACTCAATACCACTGACATCACTAGGTGTAAACAACATCTCTCCTTTGCTGTGTATGTGACTATGGAGCTGTTTGGTGATGTCGTCTATTATGGCCTTCATAGAAGCAACAGGAGATTGTTGCATCCATCTAGAACCCTCAGAACTACAGTGCTATGATGTCACTCACTTCCACAGGCCTTGCAGAGTGTAAACAACAACAACCCAGCTTTGTTGTGTATGTAACCATAGGGATTGTGATGTCACCTAGAACCTTCACAGCAGCGACAGCTTTATGAGGAGCATCAGCACTGCTCTGCCTGAGCAGAACCATCACCGCCATAGGTTGTCAAATAACCCGGATTTAACCCACACAGGTAAGTCCAATGGGGTGCAGGCATGTCCTCTATGCTTACAGCTTCCCGTGGGTGTTGGTTTGATACCGTTTGGGGACAGCCAAGGAGGCATCTGCAGGCAACAAAGGTAGGTGTGTGCTTGTGTGTGTGTTTCCTATGCAGATCCTAAGCCCAGTGTCACATGCAAGTAGGAGGAGTAAGAAGGGTTCCTGGCAAATCCGGGTTATGGATTGCATTTAAAAAGGCCCCGTGGGAGTGCAATGGGCCCCTGTCTTGCTGCTTAGCAATAATGGTATGGGTTTAGGTTCTGCTGTGTGTACTGGTGGTTGACTGCCCCCCAGCCCAGAGTGTGCATGGAAAATTGTCTGGCAGCCTCCCTGACAGCAAGCAGTGATAGTGCCCATGAAGGGGACCTTGTTGGGCCCGCCCCTTTCACGGTTATCGCTTCTCGGCCTTTTGGCTAAGATCAAGTGTAGTATCTGTTCTTATCAGTTTAATATCTGATACGTCCCCTATCTGGGGACCATATATTAAATGGATTTTTGAGAACGGGGGCCGATTTCGAAGCTTGCTTCCGTCGCCCTATGCATTGACCCGATATGGCAGTATCTTCGGGTACAGTGCACCACCCCCTTACAGGGTTAAAAAGAAAGATTCCTACTTTCATTGCTACCTGCTTGCTGGCTAGCCAGCTAGCCAGCCCTGTGGGCCTTGCTGCTGCTGCTGCTGCAGCCAAAAAACAAAAGGTGGTGCTGCTGCTGCTTCTGCTGCTTCTGCTTGTGTCTGGCCGCTGTTGGAGCGTCCAGGCACAGGACTTCTGCTGCTGCTGACTAAATGGCCTCCTTAATTGGATCATTTGAGTAGCCAGCACACCTGTGCAGGTAGGGCATGACATGATAGGCAGCTGCCTTGATAGCGGGTGGGTGCTGAATGTTCCTAATTGACAAAATAAGATTAATGCTTATGAAGAAATATAAAATCTCATCCCTTCCCCAATATCGCGCCACACCCCTACCCCTTAATTCCCTGGTTGAACTTGATGGACATATGTCTTTTTTCGACCGTACTAACTATGTAACTATGTAACATAACATGGGGGGGTCTCCTGGCTGTTCACACAGGTGTGTCATTGCTGTACATTGACCATGCATTGCTTCTGTGGTATTGCAAAGGCAAAGACAAATGCTTCCAGCCATCCATTGCACTAATGGATTGGTCATCAGCTGGCTGTCTATGTCCCGCATCAATATAGACCAAAGTACAGAGGGTTAGGCTATGCTATAGTGCACCTACCTGATGCATCAGAAGGTGCGAGGCCCTTGCTAAATTCTGTGCACAGACTTTGAGATCTATGCTTTAGACTGTATCTAAACCTGCTCCAACATGGACTGACATTCTGGCCTACTTTCAGCCGATGCGACTTGTCTGTCGCTGAACAGTCGCTTTTTATGTATTCAGCACCTATGTATAATGTTGTAAAAATGCTCTAGAAGCTAAAGTCGCAGAAATGTCACACATATTTGGCCTGCAACTTTCTGTGCGACAAATTCAGACAGGAAAAATCAGTATAAATCCTTAGAAAATTATCCCCCAGTGTCTCCATCTGCTGGCGGTATTGAATAAGCATTGCTGCACTGATGGGGTATGCATTAGACGGAAAAAAAGAAGAAAAAGAAGAATAATACGCCCAGAAAAGAGGCGAAAAGGAGAAAAACGTAAAAAAACGTGAAAAAAAAGTAAGAGGAAGAGAAGGGAAAAAAAGGTGGAAATGGGTTTAAAAGTGATTTCGGCGGAGAAATATATATATATATATATATATATATATATATATATATATATATATATACGCGCACACACACACATATATATAAACGTATTCTCCGTTGAGATATTGCAGCCGCTGCTGTGTCCAGGCCCAGGAGCCTTAGCACTGTGCTGTGATGTCACTCAATACCACTGACATCACTAGGTGTAAACAACATCTCTCCTTTGCTGTGTATGTGACTATGGAGCTGTTTGGTGATGTCGTCTATTATGGCCTTCATAGAAGCAACAGGAGATTGTTGCATCCATCTAGAACCCTCAGAACTACAGTGCTATGATGTCACTCACTTCCACAGGCCTTGCAGAGTGTAAACAACAACAACCCAGCTTTGTTGTGTATGTAACCATAGGGATTGTGATGTCACCTAGAACCTTCACAGCAGCGACAGCTTTATGAGGAGCATCAGCACTGCTCTGCCTGAGCAGAACCATCACCGCCATAGGTTGTCAAATAACCCGGATTTAACCCACACAGGTAAGTCCAATGGGGTGCAGGCATGTCCTCTATGCTTACAGCTTCCCGTGGGTGTTGGTTTGATACCGTTTGGGGACAGCCAAGGAGGCATCTGCAGGCAACAAAGGTAGGTGTGTGCTTGTGTGTGTGTTTCCTATGCAGATCCTAAGCCCAGTGTCACATGCAAGTAGGAGGAGTAAGAAGGGTTCCTGGCAAATCCGGGTTATGGATTGCATTTAAAAAGGCCCCGTGGGAGTGCAATGGGCCCCTGTCTTGCTGCTTAGCAATAATGGTATGGGTTTAGGTTCTGCTGTGTGTACTGGTGGTTGACTGCCCCCCAGCCCAGAGTGTGCATGGAAAATTGTCTGGCAGCCTCCCTGACAGCAAGCAGTGATAGTGCCCATGAAGGGGACCTTGTTGGGCCCGCCCCTTTCACGGTTATCGCTTCTCGGCCTTTTGGCTAAGATCAAGTGTAGTATCTGTTCTTATCAGTTTAATATCTGATACGTCCCCTATCTGGGGACCATATATTAAATGGATTTTTGAGAACGGGGGCCGATTTCGAAGCTTGCTTCCGTCGCCCTATGCATTGACCCGATATGGCAGTATCTTCGGGTACAGTGCACCACCCCCTTACAGGGTTAAAAAGAAAGATTCCTACTTTCATTGCTACCTGCTTGCTGGCTAGCCAGCTAGCCAGCCCTGTGGGCCTTGCTGCTGCTGCTGCTGCTGCAGCCAAAAAACAAAAGGTGGTGCTGCTGCTGCTTCTGCTGCTTCTGCTTGTGTCTGGCCGCTGTTGGAGCGTCCAGGCACAGGACTTCTGCTGCTGCTGACTAAATGGCCTCCTTAATTGGATCATTTGAGTAGCCAGCACACCTGTGCAGGTAGGGCATGACATGATAGGCAGCTGCCTTGATAGCGGGTGGGTGCTGAATGTTCCTAATTGACAAAATAAGATTAATGCTTATGAAGAAATATAAAATCTCATCCCTTCCCCAATATCGCGCCACACCCCTACCCCTTAATTCCCTGGTTGAACTTGATGGACATATGTCTTTTTTCGACCGTACTAACTATGTAACTATGTAACATAACATGGGGGGGTCTCCTGGCTGTTCACACAGGTGTGTCATTGCTGTACATTGACCATGCATTGCTTCTGTGGTATTGCAAAGGCAAAGACAAATGCTTCCAGCCATCCATTGCACTAATGGATTGGTCATCAGCTGGCTGTCTATGTCCCGCATCAATATAGACCAAAGTACAGAGGGTTAGGCTATGCTATAGTGCGCCTACCTGATGCATCAGAAGGTGCGAGGCCCTTGCTAAATTCTGTGCACAGACTTTGAGATCTATGCTTTAGACTGTATCTAAACCTGCTCCAACATGGACTGACATTCTGGCCTACTTTCAGCCGATGCGACTTGTCTGTCGCTGAACAGTCGCTTTTTATGTATTCAGCACCTATGTATAATGTTGTAAAAATGCTCTAGAAGCTAAAGTCGCAGAAATGTCACACATATTTGGCCTGCAACTTTCTGTGCGACAAATTCAGACAGGAAAAATCAGTATAAATCCTTAGAAAATTATCCCCCAGTGTCTCCATCTGCTGGCGGTATTGAATAAGCATTGCTGCACTGATGGGGTATGCATTAGACGAAAAAAAAGAAGAAAAAGAAGAATAATACGCCCAGAAAAGAGGCGAAAAGGAGAAAAACGTAAAAAAACGTGAAAAAAAAGTAAGAGGAAGAGAAGGGAAAAAAAGGTGGAAATGGGTTTAAAAGTGATTTCGGCGGAGAAATATATATATATATATATATATATATATATATATATATATATACGCGCACACACACACATATATATAAACGTATTCTCCGTTGAGATATTGCAGCCGCTGCTGTGTCCAGGCCCAGGAGCCTTAGCACTGTGCTGTGATGTCACTCAATACCACTGACATCACTAGGTGTAAACAACATCTCTCCTTTGCTGTGTATGTGACTATGGAGCTGTTTGGTGATGTCGTCTATTATGGCCTTCATAGAAGCAACAGGAGATTGTTGCATCCATCTAGAACCCTCAGAACTACAGTGCTATGATGTCACTCACTTCCACAGGCCTTGCAGAGTGTAAACAACAACAACCCAGCTTTGTTGTGTATGTAACCATAGGGATTGTGATGTCACCTAGAACCTTCACAGCAGCGACAGCTTTATGAGGAGCATCAGCACTGCTCTGCCTGAGCAGAACCATCACCGCCATAGGTTGTCAAATAACCCGGATTTAACCCACACAGGTAAGTCCAATGGGGTGCAGGCATGTCCTCTATGCTTACAGCTTCCCGTGGGTATTGGTTTGATACCGTTTGGGGACAGCCAAGGAGGCATCTGCAGGCAACAAAGGTAGGTGTGTGCTTGTGTGTGTGTTTCCTATGCAGATCCTAAGCCCAGTGTCACATGCAAGTAGGAGGAGTAAGAAGGGTTCCTGGCAAATCCGGGTTATGGATTGCATTTAAAAAGGCCCCGTGGGAGTGCAATGGGCCCCTGTCTTGCTGCTTAGCAATAATGGTATGGGTTTAGGTTCTGCTGTGTGTACTGGTGGTTGACTGCCCCCCAGCCCAGAGTGTGCATGGAAAATTGTCTGGCAGCCTCCCTGACAGCAAGCAGTGATAGTGCCCATGAAGGGGACCTTGTTGGGCCCGCCCCTTTCACGGTTATCGCTTCTCGGCCTTTTGGCTAAGATCAAGTGTAGTATCTGTTCTTATCAGTTTAATATCTGATACGTCCCCTATCTGGGGACCATATATTAAATGGATTTTTGAGAACGGGGGCCGATTTCGAAGCTTGCTTCCGTCGCCCTATGCATTGACCCGATATGGCAGTATCTTCGGGTACAGTGCACCACCCCCTTACAGGGTTAAAAAGAAAGATTCCTACTTTCATTGCTACCTGCTTGCTGGCTAGCCAGCTAGCCAGCCCTGTGGGCCTTGCTGCTGCTGCTGCTGCTGCAGCCAAAAAACAAAAGGTGGTGCTGCTGCTGCTTCTGCTGCTTCTGCTTGTGTCTGGCCGCTGTTGGAGCGTCCAGGCACAGGACTTCTGCTGCTGCTGACTAAATGGCCTCCTTAATTGGATCATTTGAGTAGCCAGCACACCTGTGCAGGTAGGGCATGACATGATAGGCAGCTGCCTTGATAGCGGGTGGGTGCTGAATGTTCCTAATTGACAAAATAAGATTAATGCTTATGAAGAAATATAAAATCTCATCCCTTCCCCAATATCGCGCCACACCCCTACCCCTTAATTCCCTGGTTGAACTTGATGGACATATGTCTTTTTTCGACCGTACTAACTATGTAACTATGTAACATAACATGGGGGGGTCTCCTGGCTGTTCACACAGGTGTGTCATTGCTGTACATTGACCATGCATTGCTTCTGTGGTATTGCAAAGGCAAAGACAAATGCTTCCAGCCATCCATTGCACTAATGGATTGGTCATCAGCTGGCTGTCTATGTCCCGCATCAATATAGACCAAAGTACAGAGGGTTAGGCTATGCTATAGTGCACCTACCTGATGCATCAGAAGGTGCGAGGCCCTTGCTAAATTCTGTGCACAGACTTTGAGATCTATGCTTTAGACTGTATCTAAACCTGCTCCAACATGGACTGACATTCTGGCCTACTTTCAGCCGATGCGACTTGTCTGTCGCTGAACAGTCGCTTTTTATGTATTCAGCACCTATGTATAATGTTGTAAAAATGCTCTAGAAGCTAAAGTCGCAGAAATGTCACACATATTTGGCCTGCAACTTTCTGTGCGACAAATTCAGACAGGAAAAATCAGTATAAATCCTTAGAAAATTATCCCCCAGTGTCTCCATCTGCTGGCGGTATTGAATAAGCATTGCTGCACTGATGGGGTATGCATTAGACGAAAAAAAAGAAGAAAAAGAAGAATAATACGCCCAGAAAAGAGGCGAAAAGGAGAAAAACGTAAAAAAACGTGAAAAAAAAGTAAGAGGAAGAGAAGGGAAAAAAAGGTGGAAATGGGTTTAAAAGTGATTTCGGCGGAGAAATATATATATATATATATATATATATATATATATATATATATATATACGCGCACACACACACATATATATAAACGTATTCTCCGTTGAGATATTGCAGCCGCTGCTGTGTCCAGGCCCAGGAGCCTTAGCACTGTGCTGTGATGTCACTCAATACCACTGACATCACTAGGTGTAAACAACATCTCTCCTTTGCTGTGTATGTGACTATGGAGCTGTTTGGTGATGTCGTCTATTATGGCCTTCATAGAAGCAACAGGAGATTGTTGCATCCATCTAGAACCCTCAGAACTACAGTGCTATGATGTCACTCACTTCCACAGGCCTTGCAGAGTGTAAACAACAACAACCCAGCTTTGTTGTGTATGTAACCATAGGGATTGTGATGTCACCTAGAACCTTCACAGCAGCGACAGCTTTATGAGGAGCATCAGCACTGCTCTGCCTGAGCAGAACCATCACCGCCATAGGTTGTCAAATAACCCGGATTTAACCCACACAGGTAAGTCCAATGGGGTGCAGGCATGTCCTCTATGCTTACAGCTTCCCGTGGGTGTTGGTTTGATACCGTTTGGGGACAGCCAAGGAGGCATCTGCAGGCAACAAAGGTAGGTGTGTGCTTGTGTGTGTGTTTCCTATGCAGATCCTAAGCCCAGTGTCACATGCAAGTAGGAGGAGTAAGAAGGGTTCCTGGCAAATCCGGGTTATGGATTGCATTTAAAAAGGCCCCGTGGGAGTGCAATGGGCCCCTGTCTTGCTGCTTAGCAATAATGGTATGGGTTTAGGTTCTGCTGTGTGTACTGGTGGTTGACTGCCCCCCAGCCCAGAGTGTGCATGGAAAATTGTCTGGCAGCCTCCCTGACAGCAAGCAGTGATAGTGCCCATGAAGGGGACCTTGTTGGGCCCGCCCCTTTCACGGTTATCGCTTCTCGGCCTTTTGGCTAAGATCAAGTGTAGTATCTGTTCTTATCAGTTTAATATCTGATACGTCCCCTATCTGGGGACCATATATTAAATGGATTTTTGAGAACGGGGGCCGATTTCGAAGCTTGCTTCCGTCGCCCTATGCATTGACCCGATATGGCAGTATCTTCGGGTACAGTGCACCACCCCCTTACAGGGTTAAAAAGAAAGATTCCTACTTTCATTGCTACCTGCTTGCTGGCTAGCCAGCTAGCCAGCCCTGTAGGCCTTGCTGCTGCTGCTGCTGCTGCAGCCAAAAAACAAAAGGTGGTGCTGCTGCTGCTTCTGCTGCTTCTGCTTGTGTCTTGCCGCTGTTGGAGCGTCCAGGCACAGGACTTCTGCTGCTGCTGACTAAATGGCCTCCTTAATTGGATCATTTGAGTAGCCAGCACACCTGTGCAGGTAGGGCATGACATGATAGGCAGCTGCCTTGATAGCGGGTGGGTGCTGAATGTTCCTAATTGACAAAATAAGATTAATGCTTATGAAGAAATATAAAATCTCATCCCTTCCCCAATATCGCGCCACACCCCTACCCCTTAATTCCCTGGTTGAACTTGATGGACATATGTCTTTTTTCGACCGTACTAACTATGTAACTATGTAACATAACATGGGGGGGTCTCCTGGCTGTTCACACAGGTGTGTCATTGCTGTACATTGACCATGCATTGCTTCTGTGGTATTGCAAAGGCAAAGACAAATGCTTCCAGCCATCCATTGCACTAATGGATTGGTCATCAGCTGGCTGTCTATGTCCCGCATCAATATAGACCAAAGTACAGAGGGTTAGGCTATGCTATAGTGCACCTACCTGATGCATCAGAAGGTGCGAGGCCCTTGCTAAATTCTGTGCACAGACTTTGAGATCTATGCTTTAGACTGTATCTAAACCTGCTCCAACATGGACTGACATTCTGGCCTACTTTCAGCCGATGCGACTTGTCTGTCGCTGAACAGTCGCTTTTTATGTATTCAGCACCTATGTATAATGTTGTAAAAATGCTCTAGAAGCTAAAGTCGCAGAAATGTCACACATATTTGGCCTGCAACTCTCTTCGACAAATTCAGACAGGAAAAATCAGTATAAATCCTTAGAAAATTATCCCCCAGTGTCTCCATCTGCTGGCGGTATTGAATAAGCATTGCTGCACTGATGGGGTATGCATTAGACGAAAAAAAAGAAGAAAAAGAAGAATAATACGCCCAGAAAAGAGGCGAAAAGGAGAAAAACGTAAAAAAACGTGAAAAAAAAGTAAGAGGAAGAGAAGGGAAAAAAAGGTGGAAATGGGTTTAAAAGTGATTTCGGCGGAGAAATATATATATATATATATATATATATATATATATACGCGCACACACACACATATATATAAACGTATTCTCCGTTGAGATATTGCAGCCGCTGCTGTGTCCAGGCCCAGGAGCCTTAGCACTGTGCTGTGATGTCACTCAATACCACTGACATCACTAGGTGTAAACAACATCTCTCCTTTGCTGTGTATGTGACTATGGAGCTGTTTGGTGATGTCGTCTATTATGGCCTTCATAGAAGCAACAGGAGATTGTTGCATCCATCTAGAACCCTCAGAACTACAGTGCTATGATGTCACTCACTTCCACAGGCCTTGCAGAGTGTAAACAACAACAACCCAGCTTTGTTGTGTATGTAACCATAGGGATTGTGATGTCACCTAGAACCTTCACAGCAGCGACAGCTTTATGAGGAGCATCAGCACTGCTCTGCCTGAGCAGAACCATCACCGCCATAGGTTGTCAAATAACCCGGATTTAACCCACACAGGTAAGTCCAATGGGGTGCAGGCATGTCCTCTATGCTTACAGCTTCCCGTGGGTGTTGGTTTGATACCGTTTGGGGACAGCCAAGGAGGCATCTGCAGGCAACAAAGGTAGGTGTGTGCTTGTGTGTGTGTTTCCTATGCAGATCCTAAGCCCAGTGTCACATGCAAGTAGGAGGAGTAAGAAGGGTTCCTGGCAAATCCGGGTTATGGATTGCATTTAAAAAGGCCCCGTGGGAGTGCAATGGGCCCCTGTCTTGCTGCTTAGCAATAATGGTATGGGTTTAGGTTCTGCTGTGTGTACTGGTGGTTGACTGCCCCCCAGCCCAGAGTGTGCATGGAAAATTGTCTGGCAGCCTCCCTGACAGCAAGCAGTGATAGTGCCCATGAAGGGGACCTTGTTGGGCCCGCCCCTTTCACGGTTATCGCTTCTCGGCCTTTTGGCTAAGATCAAGTGTAGTATCTGTTCTTATCAGTTTAATATCTGATACGTCCCCTATCTGGGGACCATATATTAAATGGATTTTTGAGAACGGGGGCCGATTTCGAAGCTTGCTTCCGTCGCCCTATGCATTGACCCGATATGGCAGTATCTTCGGGTACAGTGCACCACCCCCTTACAGGGTTAAAAAGAAAGATTCCTACTTTCATTGCTACCTGCTTGCTGGCTAGCCAGCTAGCCAGCCCTGTGGGCCTTGCTGCTGCTGCTGCTGCTGCAGCCAAAAAACAAAAGGTGGTGCTGCTGCTGCTTCTGCTGCTTCTGCTTGTGTCTGGCCGCTGTTGGAGCGTCCAGGCACAGGACTTCTGCTGCTGCTGACTAAATGGCCTCCTTAATTGGATCATTTGAGTAGCCAGCACACCTGTGCAGGTAGGGCATGACATGATAGGCAGCTGCCTTGATAGCGGGTGGGTGCTGAATGTTCCTAATTGACAAAATAAGATTAATGCTTATGAAGAAATATAAAATCTCATCCCTTCCCCAATATCGCGCCACACCCCTACCCCTTAATTCCCTGGTTGAACTTGATGGACATATGTCTTTTTTCGACCGTACTAACTATGTAACTATGTAACATAACATGGGGGGGTCTCCTGGCTGTTCACACAGGTGTGTCATTGCTGTACATTGACCATGCATTGCTTCTGTGGTATTGCAAAGGCAAAGACAAATGCTTCCAGCCATCCATTGCACTAATGGATTGGTCATCAGCTGGCTGTCTATGTCCCGCATCAATATAGACCAAAGTACAGAGGGTTAGGCTATGCTATAGTGCACCTACCTGATGCATCAGAAGGTGCGAGGCCCTTGCTAAATTCTGTGCACAGACTTTGAGATCTATGCTTTAGACTGTATCTAAACCTGCTCCAACATGGACTGACATTCTGGCCTACTTTCAGCCGATGCGACTTGTCTGTCGCTGAACAGTCGCTTTTTATGTATTCAGCACCTATGTATAATGTTGTAAAAATGCTCTAGAAGCTAAAGTCGCAGAAATGTCACACATATTTGGCCTGCAACTTTCTGTGCGACAAATTCAGACAGGAAAAATCAGTATAAATCCTTAGAAAATTATCCCCCAGTGTCTCCATCTGCTGGCGGTATTGAATAAGCATTGCTGCACTGATGGGGTATGCATTAGACGAAAAAAAAGAAGAAAAAGAAGAATAATACGCCCAGAAAAGAGGCGAAAAGGAGAAAAACGTAAAAAAACGTGAAAAAAAAGTAAGAGGAAGAGAAGGGAAAAAAAGGTGGAAATGGGTTTAAAAGTGATTTCGGCGGAGAAATATATATATATATATATATATATATATATATACGCGCACACACACACATATATATAAACGTATTCTCCGTTGAGATATTGCAGCCGCTGCTGTGTCCAGGCCCAGGAGCCTTAGCACTGTGCTGTGATGTCACTCAATACCACTGACATCACTAGGTGTAAACAACATCTCTCCTTTGCTGTGTATGTGACTATGGAGCTGTTTGGTGATGTCGTCTATTATGGCCTTCATAGAAGCAACAGGAGATTGTTGCATCCATCTAGAACCCTCAGAACTACAGTGCTATGATGTCACTCACTTCCACAGGCCTTGCAGAGTGTAAACAACAACAACCCAGCTTTGTTGTGTATGTAACCATAGGGATTGTGATGTCACCTAGAACCTTCACAGCAGCGACAGCTTTATGAGGAGCATCAGCACTGCTCTGCCTGAGCAGAACCATCACCGCCATAGGTTGTCAAATAACCCGGATTTAACCCACACAGGTAAGTCCAAAGGGGTGCAGGCATGTCCTCTATGCTTACAGCTTCCCGTGGGTGTTGGTTTGATACCGTTTGGGGACAGCCAAGGAGGCATCTGCAGGCAACAAAGGTAGGTGTGTGCTTGTGTGTGTGTTTCCTATGCAGATCCTAAGCCCAGTGTCACATGCAAGTAGGAGGAGTAAGAAGGGTTCCTGGCAAATCCGGGTTATGGATTGCATTTAAAAAGGCCCCGTGGGAGTGCAATGGGCCCCTGTCTTGCTGCTTAGCAATAATGGTATGGGTTTAGGTTCTGCTGTGTGTACTGGTGGTTGACTGCCCCCCAGCCCAGAGTGTGCATGGAAAATTGTCTGGCAGCCTCCCTGACAGCAAGCAGTGATAGTGCCCATGAAGGGGACCTTGTTGGGCCCGCCCCTTTCACGGTTATCGCTTCTCGGCCTTTTGGCTAAGATCAAGTGTAGTATCTGTTCTTATCAGTTTAATATCTGATACGTCCCCTATCTGGGGACCATATATTAAATGGATTTTTGAGAACGGGGGCCGATTTCGAAGCTTGCTTCCGTCGCCCTATGCATTGACCCGATATGGCAGTATCTTCGGGTACAGTGCACCACCCCCTTACAGGGTTAAAAAGAAAGATTCCTACTTTCATTGCTACCTGCTTGCTGGCTAGCCAGCTAGCCAGCCCTGTGGGCCTTGCTGCTGCTGCTGCTGCTGCTGCAGCCAAAAAACAAAAGGTGGTGCTGCTGCTGCTTCTGCTGCTTCTGCTTGTGTCTGGCCGCTGTTGGAGCGTCCAGGCACAGGACTTCTGCTGCTGCTGACTAAATGGCCTCCTTAATTGGATCATTTGAGTAGCCAGCACACCTGTGCAGGTAGGGCATGACATGATAGGCAGCTGCCTTGATAGCGGGTGGGTGCTGAATGTTCCTAATTGACAAAATAAGATTAATGCTTATGAAGAAATATAAAATCTCATCCCTTCCCCAATATCGCGCCACACCCCTACCCCTTAATTCCCTGGTTGAACTTGATGGACATATGTCTTTTTTCGACCGTACTAACTATGTAACTATGTAACATAACATGGGGGGGTCTCCTGGCTGTTCACACAGGTGTGTCATTGCTGTACATTGACCATGCATTGCTTCTGTGGTATTGCAAAGGCAAAGACAAATGCTTCCAGCCATCCATTGCACTAATGGATTGGTCATCAGCTGGCTGTCTATGTCCCGCATCAATATAGACCAAAGTACAGAGGGTTAGGCTATGCTATAGTGCACCTACCTGATGCATCAGAAGGTGCGAGGCCCTTGCTAAATTCTGTGCACAGACTTTGAGATCTATGCTTTAGACTGTATCTAAACCTGCTCCAACATGGACTGACATTCTGGCCTACTTTCAGCCGATGCGACTTGTCTGTCGCTGAACAGTCGCTTTTTATGTATTCAGCACCTATGTATAATGTTGTAAAAATGCTCTAGAAGCTAAAGTCGCAGAAATGTCACACATATTTGGCCTGCAACTTTCTGTGCGACAAATTCAGACAGGAAAAATCAGTATAAATCCTTAGAAAATTATCCCCCAGTGTCTCCATCTGCTGGCGGTATTGAATAAGCATTGCTGCACTGATGGGGTATGCATTAGACGAAAAAAAAGAAGAAAAAGAAGAATAATACGCCCAGAAAAGAGGCGAAAAGGAGAAAAACGTAAAAAAACGTGAAAAAAAAGTAAGAGGAAGAGAAGGGAAAAAAAGGTGGAAATGGGTTTAAAAGTGATTTCGGCGGAGAAATATATATATATATATATATATATATATATATATATATATATATACGCGCACACACACACATATATATAAACGTATTCTCCGTTGAGATATTGCAGCCGCTGCTGTGTCCAGGCCCAGGAGCCTTAGCACTGTGCTGTGATGTCACTCAATACCACTGACATCACTAGGTGTAAACAACATCTCTCCTTTGCTGTGTATGTGACTATGGAGCTGTTTGGTGATGTCGTCTAGTATGGCCTTCATAGAAGCAACAGGAGATTGTTGCATCCATCTAGAACCCTCAGAACTACAGTGCTATGATGTCACTCACTTCCACAGGCCTTGCAGAGTGTAAACAACAACAACCCAGCTTTGTTGTGTATGTAACCATAGGGATTGTGATGTCACCTAGAACCTTCACAGCAGCGACAGCTTTATGAGGAGCATCAGCACTGCTCTGCCTGAGCAGAACCATCACCGCCATAGGTTGTCAAATAACCCGGATTTAACCCACACAAGGTAAGTCCAATGGGGTGCAGGCATGTCCTCTATGCTTACAGCTTCCCGTGGGTGTTGGTTTGATACCGTTTGGGGACAGCCAAGGAGGCATCTGCAGGCAACAAAGGTAGGTGTGTGCTTGTGTGTGTGTTTCCTATGCAGATCCTAAGCCCAGTGTCACATGCAAGTAGGAGGAGTAAGAAGGGTTCCTGGCAAATCCGGGTTATGGATTGCATTTAAAAAGGCCCCGTGGGAGTGCAATGGGCCCCTGTCTTGCTGCTTAGCAATAATGGTATGGGTTTAGGTTCTGCTGTGTGTACTGGTGGTTGACTGCCCCCCAGCCCAGAGTGTGCATGGAAAATTGTCTGGCAGCCTCCCTGACAGCAAGCAGTGATAGTGCCCATGAAGGGGACCTTGTTGGGCCCGCCCCTTTCACGGTTATCGCTTCTCGGCCTTTTGGCTAAGATCAAGTGTAGTATCTGTTCTTATCAGTTTAATATCTGATACGTCCCGTATCTGGGGACCATATATTAAATGGATTTTTGAGAACGGGGGCCGATTTCGAAGCTTGCTTCCGTCGCCCTATGCATTGACCCGATATGGCAGTATCTTCGGGTACAGTGCACCACCCCCTTACAGGGTTAAAAAGAAAGATTCCTACTTTCATTGCTACCTGCTTGCTGGCTAGCCAGCTAGCCAGCCCTGTGGGCCTTGCTGCTGCTGCTGCTGCAGCCAAAAAACAAAAGGTGGTGCTGCTGCTGCTTCTGCTGCTTCTGCTTGTGTCTGGCCGCTGTTGGAGCGTCCAGGCACAGGACTTCTGCTGCTGCTGACTAAATGGCCTCCTTAATTGGATCATTTGAGTAGCCAGCACACCTGTGCAGGTAGGGCATGACATGATAGGCAGCTGCCTTGATAGCGGGTGGGTGCTGAATGTTCCTAATTGACAAAATAAGATTAATGCTTATGAAGAAATATAAAATCTCATCCCTTCCCCAATATCGCGCCACACCCCTACCCCTTAATTCCCTGGTTGAACTTGATGGACATATGTCTTTTTTCGACCGTACTAACTATGTAACTATGTAACATAACATGGGGGGGGGGGTCTCCTGGCTGTTCACACAGGTGTGTCATTGCTGTACATTGACCATGCATTGCTTCTGTGGTATTGCAAAGGCAAAGACAAATGCTTCCAGCCATCCATTGCACTAATGGATTGGTCATCAGCTGGCTGTCTATGTCCCGCATCAATATAGACCAAAGTACAGAGGGTTAGGCTATGCTATAGTGCACCTACCTGATGCATCAGAAGGTGCGAGGCCCTTGCTAAATTCTGTGCACAGACTTTGAGATCTATGCTTTAGACTGTATCTAAACCTGCTCCAACATGGACTGACATTCTGGCCTACTTTCAGCCGATGCGACTTGTCTGTCGCTGAACAGTCGCTTTTTATGTATTCAGCACCTATGTATAATGTTGTAAAAATGCTCTAGAAGCTAAAGTCGCAGAAATGTCACACATATTTGGCCTGCAACTTTCTGTGCGACAAATTCAGACAGGAAAAATCAGTATAAATCCTTAGAAAATTATCCCCCAGTGTCTCCATCTGCTGGCGGTATTGAATAAGCATTGCTGCACTGATGGGGTATGCATTAGACGAAAAAAAAGAAGAAAAAGAAGAATAATACGCCCAGAAAAGAGGCGAAAAGGAGAAAAACGTAAAAAAACGTGAAAAAAAAGTAAGAGGAAGAGAAGGGAAAAAAAGGTGGAAATGGGTTTAAAAGTGATTTCGGCGGAGAAATATATATATATATATATATATATATATATATATATATATATACGCGCACACACACACATATATATAAACGTATTCTCCGTTGAGATATTGCAGCCGCTGCTGTGTCCAGGCCCAGGAGCCTTAGCACTGTGCTGTGATGTCACTCAATACCACTGACATCACTAGGTGTAAACAACATCTCTCCTTTGCTGTGTATGTGACTATGGAGCTGTTTGGTGATGTCGTCTATTATGGCCTTCATAGAAGCAACAGGAGATTGTTGCATCCATCTAGAACCCTCAGAACTACAGTGCTATGATGTCACTCACTTCCACAGGCCTTGCAGAGTGTAAACAACAACAACCCAGCTTTGTTGTGTATGTAACCATAGGGATTGTGATGTCACCTAGAACCTTCACAGCAGCGACAGCTTTATGAGGAGCATCAGCACTGCTCTGCCTGAGCAGAACCATCACCGCCATAGGTTGTCAAATAACCCGGATTTAACCCACACAGGTAAGTCCAATGGGGTGCAGGCATGTCCTCTATGCTTACAGCTTCCCGTGGGTGTTGGTTTGATACCGTTTGGGGACAGCCAAGGAGGCATCTGCAGGCAACAAAGGTAGGTGTGTGCTTGTGTGTGTGTTTCCTATGCAGATCCTAAGCCCAGTGTCACATGCAAGTAGGAGGAGTAAGAAGGGTTCCTGGCAAATCCGGGTTATGGATTGCATTTAAAAAG
This sequence comes from Hyla sarda, assembly GCF_029499605.1. Taxonomy (NCBI): domain Eukaryota; kingdom Metazoa; phylum Chordata; class Amphibia; order Anura; family Hylidae; genus Hyla; species Hyla sarda. The sequence goes on along the minus strand of NW_026610915.1, from coordinate 129,306 downwards.
GCCCCGTGGGAGTGCAATGGGCCCCTGTCTTGCTGCTTAGCAATAATGGTATGGGTTTAGGTTCTGCTGTGTGTACTGGTGGTTGACTGCCCCCCAGCCCAGAGTGTGCATGGAAAATTGTCTGGCAGCCTCCCTGACAGCAAGCAGTGATAGTGCCCATGAAGGGGACCTTGTTGGGCCCGCCCCTTTCACGGTTATCGCTTCTCGGCCTTTTGGCTAAGATCAAGTGTAGTATCTGTTCTTATCAGTTTAATATCTGATACGTCCCCTATCTGGGGACCATATATTAAATGGATTTTTGAGAACGGGGGCCGATTTCGAAGCTTGCTTCCGTCGCCCTATGCATTGACCCGATATGGCAGTATCTTCGGGTACAGTGCACCACCCCCTTACAGGGTTAAAAAGAAAGATTCCTACTTTCATTGCTACCTGCTTGCTGGCTAGCCAGCCCTGTGGGCCTTGCTGCTGCTGCTGCTGCTGCAGCCAAAAAACAAAAGGTGGTGCTGCTGCTGCTTCTGCTGCTTCTGCTTGTGTCTGGCCGCTGTTGGAGCGTCCAGGCACAGGACTTCTGCTGCTGCTGACTAAATGGCCTCCTTAATTGGATCATTTGAGTAGCCAGCACACCTGTGCAGGTAGGGCATGACATGATAGGCAGCTGCCTTGATAGCGGGTGGGTGCTGAATGTTCCTAATTGACAAAATAAGATTAATGCTTATGAAGAAATATAAAATCTCATCCCTTCCCCAATATCGCGCCACACCCCTACCCCTTAATTCCCTGGTTGAACTTGATGGACATATGTCTTTTTTCGACCGTACTAACTATGTAACTATGTAACATAACATGGGGGGGGTCTCCTGGCTGTTCACACAGGTGTGTCATTGCTGTACATTGACCATGCATTGCTTCTGTGGTATTGCAAAGGCAAAGACAAATGCTTCCAGCCATCCATTGCACTAATGGATTGGTCATCAGCTGGCTGTCTATGTCCCGCATCAATATAGACCAAAGTACAGAGGGTTAGGCTATGCTATAGTGCACCTACCTGATGCATCAGAAGGTGCGAGGCCCTTGCTAAATTCTGTGCACAGACTTTGAGATCTATGCTTTAGACTGTATCTAAACCTGCTCCAACATGGACTGACATTCTGGCCTACTTTCAGCCGATGCGACTTGTCTGTCGCTGAACAGTCGCTTTTTATGTATTCAGCACCTATGTATAATGTTGTAAAAATGCTCTAGAAGCTAAAGTCGCAGAAATGTCACACATATTTGGCCTGCAACTTTCTGTGCGACAAATTCAGACAGGAAAAATCAGTATAAATCCTTAGAAAATTATCCCCCAGTGTCTCCATCTGCTGGCGGTATTGAATAAGCATTGCTGCACTGATGGGGTATGCATTAGACGAGAAAAAAGAAGAAAAAGAAGAATAATACGCCCAGAAAAGAGGCGAAAAGGAGAAAAACGTAAAAAAACGTGAAAAAAAAGTAAGAGGAAGAGAAGGGAAAAAAAGGTGGAAATGGGTTTAAAAGTGATTTCGGCGGAGAAATATATATATATATATATATATATATATATATATATATATATATACGCGCACACACACACATATATATAAACGTATTCTCCGTTGAGATATTGCAGCCGCTGCTGTGTCCAGGCCCAGGAGCCTTAGCACTGTGCTGTGATGTCACTCAATACCACTGACATCACTAGGTGTAAACAACATCTCTCCTTTGCTGTGTATGTGACTATGGAGCTGTTTGGTGATGTCGTCTATTATGGCCTTCATAGAAGCAACAGGAGATTGTTGCATCCATCTAGAACCCTCAGAACTACAGTGCTATGATGTCACTCACTTCCACAGGCCTTGCAGAGTGTAAACAACAACAACCCAGCTTTGTTGTGTATGTAACCATAGGGATTGTGATGTCACCTAGAACCTTCACAGCAGCGACAGCTTTATGAGGAGCATCAGCACTGCTCTGCCTGAGCAGAACCATCACCGCCATAGGTTGTCAAATAACCCGGATTTAACCCACACAGGTAAGTCCAATGGGGTGCAGGCATGTCCTCTATGCTTACAGCTTCCCGTGGGTGTTGGTTTGATACCGTTTGGGGACAGCCAAGGAGGCATCTGCAGGCAACAAAGGTAGGTGTGTGCTTGTGTGTGTGTTTCCTATGCAGATCCTAAGCCCAGTGTCACATGCAAGTAGGAGGAGTAAGAAGGGTTCCTGGCAAATCCGGGTTATGGATTGCATTTAAAAAGGCCCCGTGGGAGTGCAATGGGCCCCTGTCTTGCTGCTTAGCAATAATGGTATGGGTTTAGGTTCTGCTGTGTGTACTGGTGGTTGACTGCCCCCCAGCCCAGAGTGTGCATGGAAAATTGTCTGGCAGCCTCCCTGACAGCAAGCAGTGATAGTGCCCATGAAGGGGACCTTGTTGGGCCCGCCCCTTTCACGGTTATCGCTTCTCGGCCTTTTGGCTAAGATCAAGTGTAGTATCTGTTCTTATCAGTTTAATATCTGATACGTCCCCTATCTGGGGACCATATATTAAATGGATTTTTGAGAACGGGGGCCGATTTCGAAGCTTGCTTCCGTCGCCCTATGCATTGACCCGATATGGCAGTATCTTCGGGTACAGTGCACCACCCCCTTACAGGGTTAAAAAGAAAGATTCCTACTTTCATTGCTACCTGCTTGCTGGCTAGCCAGCTAGCCAGCCCTGTGGGCCTTGCTGCTGCTGCTGCTGCTGCAGCCAAAAAACAAAAGGTGGTGCTGCTGCTGCTTCTGCTGCTTCTGCTTGTGTCTGGCCGCTGTTGGAGCGTCCAGGCACAGGACTTCTGCTGCTGCTGACTAAATGGCCTCCTTAATTGGATCATTTGAGTAGCCAGCACACCTGTGCAGGTAGGGCATGACATGATAGGCAGCTGCCTTGATAGCGGGTGGGTGCTGAATGTTCCTAATTGACAAAATAAGATTAATGCTTATGAAGAAATATAAAATCTCATCCCTTCCCCAATATCGCGCCACACCCCTACCCCTTAATTCCCTGGTTGAACTTGATGGACATATGTCTTTTTTCGACCGTACTAACTATGTAACTATGTAACATAACATGGGGGGGTCTCCTGGCTGTTCACACAGGTGTGTCATTGCTGTACATTGACCATGCATTGCTTCTGTGGTATTGCAAAGGCAAAGACAAATGCTTCCAGCCATCCATTGCACTAATGGATTGGTCATCAGCTGGCTGTCTATGTCCCGCATCAATATAGACCAAAGTACAGAGGGTTAGGCTATGCTATAGTGCACCTACCTGATGCATCAGAAGGTGCGAGGCCCTTGCTAAATTCTGTGCACAGACTTTGAGATCTATGCTTTAGACTGTATCTAAACCTGCTCCAACATGGACTGACATTCTGGCCTACTTTCAGCCGATGCGACTTGTCTGTCGCTGAACAGTCGCTTTTTATGTATTCAGCACCTATGTATAATGTTGTAAAAATGCTCTAGAAGCTAAAGTCGCAGAAATGTCACACATATTTGGCCTGCAACTTTCTGTGCGACAAATTCAGACAGGAAAAATCAGTATAAATCCTTAGAAAATTATCCCCCAGTGTCTCCATCTGCTGGCGGTATTGAATAAGCATTGCTGCACTGATGGGGTATGCATTAGACGAAAAAAAAGAAGAAAAAGAAGAATAATACGCCCAGAAAAGAGGCGAAAAGGAGAAAAACGTAAAAAAACGTGAAAAAAAAGTAAGAGGAAGAGAAGGGAAAAAAAGGTGGAAATGGGTTTAAAAGTGATTTCGGCGGAGAAATATATATATATATATATATATATATATATATATATATATATATATATACGCGCACACACACACATATATATAAACGTATTCTCCGTTGAGATATTGCAGCCGCTGCTGTGTCCAGGCCCAGGAGCCTTAGCACTGTGCTGTGATGTCACTCAATACCACTGACATCACTAGGTGTAAACAACATCTCTCCTTTGCTGTGTATGTGACTATGGAGCTGTTTGGTGATGTCGTCTATTATGGCCTTCATAGAAGCAACAGGAGATTGTTGCATCCATCTAGAACCCTCAGAACTACAGTGCTATGATGTCACTCACTTCCACAGGCCTTGCAGAGTGTAAACAACAACAACCCAGCTTTGTTGTGTATGTAACCATAGGGATTGTGATGTCACCTAGAACCTTCACAGCAGCGACAGCTTTATGAGGAGCATCAGCACTGCTCTGCCTGAGCAGAACCATCACCGCCATAGGTTGTCAAATAACCCGGATTTAACCCACACAGGTAAGTCCAATGGGGTGCAGGCATGTCCTCTATGCTTACAGCTTCCCGTGGGTGTTGGTTTGATACCGTTTGGGGACAGCCAAGGAGGCATCTGCAGGCAACAAAGGTAGGTGTGTGCTTGTGTGTGTGTTTCCTATGCAGATCCTAAGCCCAGTGTCACATGCAAGTAGGAGGAGTAAGAAGGGTTCCTGGCAAATCCGGGTTATGGATTGCATTTAAAAAGGCCCCGTGGGAGTGCAATGGGCCCCTGTCTTGCTGCTTAGCAATAATGGTATGGGTTTAGGTTCTGCTGTGTGTACTGGTGGTTGACTGCCCCCCAGCCCAGAGTGTGCATGGAAAATTGTCTGGCAGCCTCCCTGACAGCAAGCAGTGATAGTGCCCATGAAGGGGACCTTGTTGGGCCCGCCCCTTTCACGGTTATCGCTTCTCGGCCTTTTGGCTAAGATCAAGTGTAGTATCTGTTCTTATCAGTTTAATATCTGATACGTCCCCTATCTGGGGACCATATATTAAATGGATTTTTGAGAACGGGGGCCGATTTCGAAGCTTGCTTCCGTCGCCCTATGCATTGACCCGATATGGCAGTATCTTCGGGTACAGTGCACCACCCCCTTACAGGGTTAAAAAGAAAGATTCCTACTTTCATTGCTACCTGCTTGCTGGCTAGCCAGCTAGCCAGCCCTGTGGGCCTTGCTGCTGCTGCTGCTGCTGCAGCCAAAAAACAAAAGGTGGTGCTGCTGCTGCTTCTGCTGCTTCTGCTTGTGTCTGGCCGCTGTTGGAGCGTCCAGGCACAGGACTTCTGCTGCTGCTGACTAAATGGCCTCCTTAATTGGATCATTTGAGTAGCCAGCACACCTGTGCAGGTAGGGCATGACATGATAGGCAGCTGCCTTGATAGCGGGTGGGTGCTGAATGTTCCTAATTGACAAAATAAGATTAATGCTTATGAAGAAATATAAAATCTCATCCCTTCCCCAATATCGCGCCACACCCCTACCCCTTAATTCCCTGGTTGAACTTGATGGACATATGTCTTTTTTCGACCGTACTAACTATGTAACTATGTAACATAACATGGGGGGGTCTCCTGGCTGTTCACACAGGTGTGTCATTGCTGTACATTGACCATGCATTGCTTCTGTGGTATTGCAAAGGCAAAGACAAATGCTTCCAGCCATCCATTGCACTAATGGATTGGTCATCAGCTGGCTGTCTATGTCCCGCATCAATATAGACCAAAGTACAGAGGGTTAGGCTATGCTATAGTGCACCTACCTGATGCATCAGAAGGTGCGAGGCCCTTGCTAAATTCTGTGCACAGACTTTGAGATCTATGCTTTAGACTGTATCTAAACCTGCTCCAACATGGACTGACATTCTGGCCTACTTTCAGCCGATGCGACTTGTCTGTCGCTGAACAGTCGCTTTTTATGTATTCAGCACCTATGTATAATGTTGTAAAAATGCTCTAGAAGCTAAAGTCGCAGAAATGTCACACATATTTGGCCTGCAACTTTCTGTGCGACAAATTCAGACAGGAAAAATCAGTATAAATCCTTAGAAAATTATCCCCCAGTGTCTCCATCTGCTGGCGGTATTGAATAAGCATTGCTGCACTGATGGGGTATGCATTAGACGAAAAAAAAGAAGAAAAAGAAGAATAATACGCCCAGAAAAGAGGCGAAAAGGAGAAAAACGTAAAAAAACGTGAAAAAAAAGTAAGAGGAAGAGAAGGGAAAAAAAGGTGGAAATGGGTTTAAAAGTGATTTCGGCGGAGAAATATATATATATATATATATATATATATATATATATATATATATATACGCGCACACACACACATATATATAAACGTATTCTCCGTTGAGATATTGCAGCCGCTGCTGTGTCCAGGCCCAGGAGCCTTAGCACTGTGCTGTGATGTCACTCAATACCACTGACATCACTAGGTGTAAACAACATCTCTCCTTTGCTGTGTATGTGACTATGGAGCTGTTTGGTGATGTCGTCTATTATGGCCTTCATAGAAGCAACAGGAGATTGTTGCATCCATCTAGAACCCTCAGAACTACAGTGCTATGATGTCACTCACTTCCACAGGCCTTGCAGAGTGTAAACAACAACAACCCAGCTTTGTTGTGTATGTAACCATAGGGATTGTGATGTCACCTAGAACCTTCACAGCAGCGACAGCTTTATGAGGAGCATCAGCACTGCTCTGCCTGAGCAGAACCATCACCGCCATAGGTTGTCAAATAACCCGGATTTAACCCACACAGGTAAGTCCAATGGGGTGCAGGCATGTCCTCTATGCTTACAGCTTCCCGTGGGTGTTGGTTTGATACCGTTTGGGGACAGCCAAGGAGGCATCTGCAGGCAACAAAGGTAGGTGTGTGCTTGTGTGTGTGTTTCCTATGCAGATCCTAAGCCCAGTGTCACATGCAAGTAGGAGGAGTAAGAAGGGTTCCTGGCAAATCCGGGTTATGGATTGCATTTAAAAAGGCCCCGTGGGAGTGCAATGGGCCCCTGTCTTGCTGCTTAGCAATAATGGTATGGGTTTAGGTTCTGCTGTGTGTACTGGTGGTTGACTGCCCCCCAGCCCAGAGTGTGCATGGAAAATTGTCTGGCAGCCTCCCTGACAGCAAGCAGTGATAGTGCCCATGAAGGGGACCTTGTTGGGCCCGCCCCTTTCACGGTTATCGCTTCTCGGCCTTTTGGCTAAGATCAAGTGTAGTATCTGTTCTTATCAGTTTAATATCTGATACGTCCCCTATCTGGGGACCATATATTAAATGGATTTTTGAGAACGGGGGCCGATTTCGAAGCTTGCTTCCGTCGCCCTATGCATTGACCCGATATGGCAGTATCTTCGGGTACAGTGCACCACCCCCTTACAGGGTTAAAAAGAAAGATTCCTACTTTCATTGCTACCTGCTTGCTGGCTAGCCAGCTAGCCAGCCCTGTGGGCCTTGCTGCTGCTGCTGCTGCTGCAGCCAAAAAACAAAAGGTGGTGCTGCTGCTGCTTCTGCTGCTTCTGCTTGTGTCTGGCCGCTGTTGGAGCGTCCAGGCACAGGACTTCTGCTGCTGCTGACTAAATGGCCTCCTTAATTGGATCATTTGAGTAGCCAGCACACCTGTGCAGGTAGGGCATGACATGATAGGCAGCTGCCTTGATAGCGGGTGGGTGCTGAATGTTCCTAATTGACAAAATAAGATTAATGCTTATGAAGAAATATAAAATCTCATCCCTTCCCCAATATCGCGCCACACCCCTACCCCTTAATTCCCTGGTTGAACTTGATGGACATATGTCTTTTTTCGACCGTACTAACTATGTAACTATGTAACATAACATGGGGGGGTCTCCTGGCTGTTCACACAGGTGTGTCATTGCTGTACATTGACCATGCATTGCTTCTGTGGTATTGCAAAGGCAAAGACAAATGCTTCCAGCCATCCATTGCACTAATGGATTGGTCATCAGCTGGCTGTCTATGTCCCGCATCAATATAGACCAAAGTACAGAGGGTTAGGCTATGCTATAGTGCACCTACCTGATGCATCAGAAGGTGCGAGGCCCTTGCTAAATTCTGTGCACAGACTTTGAGATCTATGCTTTAGACTGTATCTAAACCTGCTCCAACATGGACTGACATTCTGGCCTACTTTCAGCCGATGCGACTTGTCTGTCGCTGAACAGTCGCTTTTTATGTATTCAGCACCTATGTATAATGTTGTAAAAATGCTCTAGAAGCTAAAGTCGCAGAAATGTCACACATATTTGGCCTGCAACTTTCTGTGCGACAAATTCAGACAGGAAAAATCAGTATAAATCCTTAGAAAATTATCCCCCAGTGTCTCCATCTGCTGGCGGTATTGAATAAGCATTGCTGCACTGATGGGGTATGCATTAGACGAAAAAAAAGAAGAAAAAGAAGAATAATACGCCCAGAAAAGAGGCGAAAAGGAGAAAAACGTAAAAAAACGTGAAAAAAAAGTAAGAGGAAGAGAAGGGAAAAAAAGGTGGAAATGGGTTTAAAAGTGATTTCGGCGGAGAAATATATATATATATATATATATATATATATATATACGCGCACACACACACATATATATAAACGTATTCTCCGTTGAGATATTGCAGCCGCTGCTGTGTCCAGGCCCAGGAGCCTTAGCACTGTGCTGTGATGTCACTCAATACCACTGACATCACTAGGTGTAAACAACATCTCTCCTTTGCTGTGTATGTGACTATGGAGCTGTTTGGTGATGTCGTCTATTATGGCCTTCATAGAAGCAACAGGAGATTGTTGCATCCATCTAGAACCCTCAGAACTACAGTGCTATGATGTCACTCACTTCCACAGGCCTTGCAGAGTGTAAACAACAACAACCCAGCTTTGTTGTGTATGTAACCATAGGGATTGTGATGTCACCTAGAACCTTCACAGCAGCGACAGCTTTATGAGGAGCATCAGCACTGCTCTGCCTGAGCAGAACCATCACCGCCATAGGTTGTCAAATAACCCGGATTTAACCCACACAGGTAAGTCCAAAGGGGTGCAGGCATGTCCTCTATGCTTACAGCTTCCCGTGGGTGTTGGTTTGATACCGTTTGGGGACAGCCAAGGAGGCATCTGCAGGCAACAAAGGTAGGTGTGTGCTTGTGTGTGTGTTTCCTATGCAGATCCTAAGCCCAGTGTCACATGCAAGTAGGAGGAGTAAGAAGGGTTCCTGGCAAATCCGGGTTATGGATTGCATTTAAAAAGGCCCCGTGGGAGTGCAATGGGCCCCTGTCTTGCTGCTTAGCAATAATGGTATGGGTTTAGGTTCTGCTGTGTGTACTGGTGGTTGACTGCCCCCCAGCCCAGAGTGTGCATGGAAAATTGTCTGGCAGCCTCCCTGACAGCAAGCAGTGATAGTGCCCATGAAGGGGACCTTGTTGGGCCCGCCCCTTTCACGGTTATCGCTTCTCGGCCTTTTGGCTAAGATCAAGTGTAGTATCTGTTCTTATCAGTTTAATATCTGATACGTCCCCTATCTGGGGACCATATATTAAATGGATTTTTGAGAACGGGGGCCGATTTCGAAGCTTGCTTCCGTCGCCCTATGCATTGACCCGATATGGCAGTATCTTCGGGTACAGTGCACCACCCCCTTACAGGGTTAAAAAGAAAGATTCCTACTTTCATTGCTACCTGCTTGCTGGCTAGCCAGCTAGCCAGCCCTGTGGGCCTTGCTGCTGCTGCTGCTGCTGCTGCAGCCAAAAAACAAAAGGTGGTGCTGCTGCTGCTTCTGCTGCTTCTGCTTGTGTCTGGCCGCTGTTGGAGCGTCCAGGCACAGGACTTCTGCTGCTGCTGACTAAATGGCCTCCTTAATTGGATCATTTGAGTAGCCAGCACACCTGTGCAGGTAGGGCATGACATGATAGGCAGCTGCCTTGATAGCGGGTGGGTGCTGAATGTTCCTAATTGACAAAATAAGATTAATGCTTATGAAGAAATATAAAATCTCATCCCTTCCCCAATATCGCGCCACACCCCTACCCCTTAATTCCCTGGTTGAACTTGATGGACATATGTCTTTTTTCGACCGTACTAACTATGTAACTATGTAACATAACATGGGGGGGTCTCCTGGCTGTTCACACAGGTGTGTCATTGCTGTACATTGACCATGCATTGCTTCTGTGGTATTGCAAAGGCAAAGACAAATGCTTCCAGCCATCCATTGCACTAATGGATTGGTCATCAGCTGGCTGTCTATGTCCCGCATCAATATAGACCAAAGTACAGAGGGTTAGGCTATGCTATAGTGCACCTACCTGATGCATCAGAAGGTGCGAGGCCCTTGCTAAATTCTGTGCACAGACTTTGAGATCTATGCTTTAGACTGTATCTAAACCTGCTCCAACATGGACTGACATTCTGGCCTACTTTCAGCCGATGCGACTTGTCTGTCGCTGAACAGTCGCTTTTTATGTATTCAGCACCTATGTATAATGTTGTAAAAATGCTCTAGAAGCTAAAGTCGCAGAAATGTCACACATATTTGGCCTGCAACTTTCTGTGCGACAAATTCAGACAGGAAAAATCAGTATAAATCCTTAGAAAATTATCCCCCAGTGTCTCCATCTGCTGGCGGTATTGAATAAGCATTGCTGCACTGATGGGGTATGCATTAGACGAAAAAAAAGAAGAAAAAGAAGAATAATACGCCCAGAAAAGAGGCGAAAAGGAGAAAAACGTAAAAAAACGTGAAAAAAAAGTAAGAGGAAGAGAAGGGAAAAAAAGGTGGAAATGGGTTTAAAAGTGATTTCGGCGGAGAAATATATATATATATATATATATATATATATATATATATATATATATATATACGCGCACACACACACATATATATAAACGTATTCTCCATTGAGATATTGCAGCCGCTGCTGTGTCCAGGCCCAGGAGCCTTAGCACTGTGCTGTGATGTCACTCAATACCACTGACATCACTAGGTGTAAACAACATCTCTCCTTTGCTGTGTATGTGACTATGGAGCTTATGTCGTCTAGTATGGCCTTCATAGAAGCAACAGGAGATTGTTGCATCCATCTAGAACCCTCAGAACTACAGTGCTATGATGTCACTCACTTCCACAGGCCTTGCAGAGTGTAAACAACAACAACCCAGCTTTGTTGTGTATGTAACCATAGGGATTGTGATGTCACCTAGAACCTTCACAGCAGCGACAGCTTTATGAGGAGCATCAGCACTGCTCTGCCTGAGCAGAACCATCACCGCCATAGGTTGTCAAATAACCCGGATTTAACCCACACAGGTAAGTCCAATGGGGTGCAGGCATGTCCTCTATGCTTACAGCTTCCCGTGGGTGTTGGTTTGATACCGTTTGGGGACAGCCAAGGAGGCATCTGCAGGCAACAAAGGTAGGTGTGTGCTTGTGTGTGTGTTTTCCTATGCAGATCCTAAGCCCAGTGTCACATGCAAGTAGGAGGAGTAAGAAGGGTTCCTGGCAAATCCGGGTTATGGATTGCATTTAAAAAGGCCCCGTGGGAGTGCAATGGGCCCCTGTCTTGCTGCTTAGCAATAATGGTATGGGTTTAGGTTCTGCTGTGTGTACTGGTGGTTGACTGCCCCCCAGCCCAGAGTGTGCATGGAAAATTGTCTGGCAGCCTCCCTGACAGCAAGCAGTGATAGTGCCCATGAAGGGGACCTTGTTGGGCCCGCCCCTTTCACGGTTATCGCTTCTCGGCCTTTTGGCTAAGATCAAGTGTAGTATCTGTTCTTATCAGTTTAATATCTGATACGTCCCCTATCTGGGGACCATATATTAAATGGATTTTTGAGAACGGGGGCCGATTTCGAAGCTTGCTTCCCGTCGCCCTATGCATTGACCCGATATGGCAGTATCTTCGGGTACAGTGCACCACCCCCTTACAGGGTTAAAAAGAAAGATTCCTACTTTCATTGCTACCTGCTTGCTGGCTAGACAGCTAGCCAGCCCTGTGGGCCTTGCTGCTGCTGCTGCTGCAGCCAAAAAACAAAAGGTGGTGCTGCTGCTGCTTCTGCTGCTTCTGCTTGTGTCTGGCCGCTGTTGGAGCGTCCAGGCACAGGACTTCTGCTGCTGCTGACTAAATGGCCTCCTTAATTGGATCATTTGAGTAGCCAGCACACCTGTGCAGGTAGGGCATGACATGATAGGCAGCTGCCTTGATAGCGGGTGGGTGCTGAATGTTCCTAATTGACAAAATAAGATTAATGCTTATGAAGAAATATAAAATCTCATCCCTTCCCCAATATCGCGCCACACCCCTACCCCTTAATTCCCTGGTTGAACTTGATGGACATATGTCTTTTTTCGACCGTACTAACTATGTAACTATGTAACATAACATGGGGGGGGGGGTCTCCTGGCTGTTCACACAGGTGTGTCATTGCTGTACATTGACCATGCATTGCTTCTGTGGTATTGCAAAGGCAAAGACAAATGCTTCCAGCCATCCATTGCACTAATGGATTGGTCATCAGCTGGCTGTCTATGTCCCGCATCAATATAGACCAAAGTACAGAGGGTTAGGCTATGCTATAGTGCACCTACCTGATGCATCAGAAGGTGCGAGGCCCTTGCTAAATTCTGTGCACAGACTTTGAGATCTATGCTTTAGACTGTATCTAAACCTGCTCCAACATGGACTGACATTCTGGCCTACTTTCAGCCGATGCGACTTGTCTGTCGCTGAACAGTCGCTTTTTATGTATTCAGCACCTATGTATAATGTTGTAAAAATGCTCTAGAAGCTAAAGTCGCAGAAATGTCACACATATTTGGCCTGCAACTTTCTGTGCGACAAATTCAGACAGGAAAAATCAGTATAAATCCTTAGAAAATTATCCCCCAGTGTCTCCATCTGCTGGCGGTATTGAATAAGCATTGCTGCACTGATGGGGTATGCATTAGACGAAAAAAAAGAAGAAAAAGAAGAATAATACGCCCAGAAAAGAGGCGAAAAGGAGAAAAACGTAAAAAAACGTGAAAAAAAAGTAAGAGGAAGAGAAGGGAAAAAAAGGTGGGAAATGGGTTTAAAAGTGATTTCGGCGGAGAAATATATATATATATATATATATATATATATATATATATATATATATACGCGCACACACACACATATATATAAACGTATTCTCCGTTGAGATATTGGCAGCCGCTGCTGTGTCCAGGCCCAGGAGCCTTAGCACTGTGCTGTGATGTCACTCAATAACCACTGACATCACTAGGTGTAAACAACATCTCTCCTTTGCTGTGTATGTGACTATGGAGCTGTTTGGTGATGTCGTCTATTATGGCCTTCATAGAAGCAACAGGAGATTGTTGCATCCATCTAGAACCCTCAGAACTACAGTGCTATGATGTCACTCACTTCCACAGGCCTTGCAGAGTGTAAACAACAACAACCCAGCTTTGTTGTGTATGTAACCATAGGGATTGTGATGTCACCTAGAACCTTCACAGCAGCGACAGCTTTATGAGGAGCATCAGCACTGCTCTGCCTGAGCAGAACCATCACCGCCATAGGTTGTCAAATAACCCGGATTTAACCCACACAGGTAAGTCCAATGGGGTGCAGGCATGTCCTCTATGCTTACAGCTTCCCGTGGGTGTTGGTTTGATACCGTTTGGGGACAGCCAAGGAGGCATCTGCAGGCAACAAAGGTAGGTGTGTGCTTGTGTGTGTGTTTCCTATGCAGATCCTAAGCCCAGTGTCACATGCAAGTAGGAGGAGTAAGAAGGGTTCCTGGCAAATCCGGGTTATGGATTGCATTTAAAAAGGCCCCGTGGGAGTGCAATGGGCCCCTGTCTTGCTGCTTAGCAATAATGGTATGGGTTTAGGTTCTGCTGTGTGTACTGGTGGTTGACTGCCCCCCAGCCCAGAGTGTGCATGGAAAATTGTCTGAGCAGCCTCCCTGACAGCAAGCAGTGATAGTGCCCATGAAGGGGACCTTGTTGGGCCCGCCCCTTTCACGGTTATCGCTTCTCGGCCTTTGGCTAAGATCAAGTGTAGTATCTGTTCTTATCAGTTTAATATCTGATACGTCCCCTATCTGGGGACCATATATTAAATGGATTTTTTGAGAACGGGGGCCGATTTCGAAGCTTGCTTCCGTCGCCCTATGCATTGACCCGATATGGCAGTATCTTCGGGGTACAGTGCACCACCCCCTTACAGGGTTAAAAAGAAAGATTCCTACTTTCATTGCTACCTGCTTGCTGGCTAGCCAGCCCTGTGGGCCTTGCTGCTGCTGCTGCTGCTGCAGCCAAAAAACAAAAGGTGGTGCTGCTGCTGCTTCTGCTGCTTCTGCTTGTGTCTGGCCGCTGTTGGAGCGTCCCAGGCACAGGACTTCTGCTGCTGCTGACTAAATGGCCTCCTTAATTGGATCATTTGAGTAGCCAGCACACCTGTGCAGGTAGGGCATGACATGATAGGCAGCTGCCTTGATAGCGGGGTGGGTGCTGAATGTTCCTAATTGACAAAATAAGATTAATGCTTATGAAGAAATATAAAATCTCATCCCTTTCCCCAATATCGCGCCACACCCCTACCCCTTAATTCCCTGGTTGAACTTGATGGACATATGTCTTTTTTCGACCGTACTAACTATGTAACTATGTAACATAACATGGGGGGGGTCTCCTGGCTGTTCACACAGGTGTGTCATTGCTGTACATTGACCATGCATTGCTTCTGTGGTATTGCAAAGGCAAAGACAAATGCTTCCAGCCATCCATTGCACTAATGGATTGGTCATCAGCTGGCTGTCTATGTCCCGCATCAATATAGACCAAAGTACAGAGGGTTAGGCTATGCTATAGTGCACCTACCTGATGCATCAGAAGGTGCGAGGCCCTTGCTAAATTCTGTGCACAGACTTTGAGATCTATGCTTTAGACTGTATCTAAACCTGCTCCAACATGGACTGACATTCTGGCCTACTTTCAGCCGATGCGACTTGTCTGTCGCTGAACAGTCGCTTTTTATGTATTCAGCACCTATGTATAATGTTGTAAAAATGCTCTAGAAGCTAAAGTCGCAGAAATGTCACACATATTTGGCCTGCAACTTTCTGTGCGACAAATTCAGACAGGAAAAATCAGTATAAATCCTTAGAAAATTATCCCCCAGTGTCTCCATCTGCTGGCGGTATTGAATAAGCATTGCTGCACTGATGGGGTATGCATTAGACGAAAAAAAAGAAGAAAAAGAAGAATAATACGCCCAGAAAAGAGGCGAAAAGGAGAAAAACGTAAAAAAACGTGAAAAAAAAGTAAGAGGAAGAGAAGGGAAAAAAAGGTGGAAATGGGTTTAAAAGTGATTTCGGCGGAGAAATATATATATATATATATATATATATATATATATATATATATATATACGCGCACACACACACATATATATAAACGTATTCTCCGTTGAGATATTGCAGCCGCTGCTGTGTCCAGGCCCAGGAGCCTTAGCACTGTGCTGTGATGTCACTCAATACCACTGACATCACTAGGTGTAAACAACATCTCTCCTTTGCTGTGTATGTGACTATGGAGCTGTTTGGTGATGTCGTCTATTATGGCCTTCATAGAAGCAACAGGAGATTGTTGCATCCATCTAGAACCCTCAGAACTACAGTGCTATGATGTCACTCACTTCCACAGGCCTTGCAGAGTGTAAACAACAACAACCCAGCTTTGTTGTGTATGTAACCATAGGGATTGTGATGTCACCTAGAACCTTCACAGCAGCGACAGCTTTATGAGGAGCATCAGCACTGCTCTGCCTGAGCAGAACCATCACCGCCATAGGTTGTCAAATAACCCGGATTTAACCCACACAGGTAAGTCCAATGGGGTGCAGGCATGTCCTCTATGCTTACAGCTTCCCGTGGGTGTTGGTTTGATACCGTTTGGGGACAGCCAAGGAGGCATCTGCAGGCAACAAAGGTAGGTGTGTGCTTGTGTGTGTGTTTCCTATGCAGATCCTAAGCCCAGTGTCACATGCAAGTAGGAGGAGTAAGAAGGGTTCCTGGCAAATCCGGGTTATGGATTGCATTTAAAAAGGCCCCGTGGGAGTGCAATGGGCCCCTGTCTTGCTGCTTAGCAATAATGGTATGGGTTTAGGTTCTGCTGTGTGTACTGGTGGTTGACTGCCCCCCAGCCCAGAGTGTGCATGGAAAATTGTCTGGCAGCCTCCCTGACAGCAAGCAGTGATAGTGCCCATGAAGGGGACCTTGTTGGGCCCGCCCCTTTCACGGTTATCGCTTCTCGGCCTTTTGGCTAAGATCAAGTGTAGTATCTGTTCTTATCAGTTTAATATCTGATACGTCCCCTATCTGGGGACCATATATTAAATGGATTTTTGAGAACGGGGGCCGATTTCGAAGCTTGCTTCCGTCGCCCTATGCATTGACCCGATATGGCAGTATCTTCGGGTACAGTGCACCACCCCCTTACAGGGTTAAAAAGAAAGATTCCTACTTTCATTGCTACCTGCTTGCTGGCTAGCCAGCTAGCCAGCCCTGTGGGCCTTGCTGCTGCTGCTGCTGCTGCAGCCAAAAAACAAAAGGTGGTGCTGCTGCTGCTTCTGCTGCTTCTGCTTGTGTCTGGCCGCTGTTGGAGCGTCCAGGCACAGGACTTCTGCTGCTGCTGACTAAATGGCCTCCTTAATTGGATCATTTGAGTAGCCAGCACACCTGTGCAGGTAGGGCATGACATGATAGGCAGCTGCCTTGATAGCGGGTGGGTGCTGAATGTTCCTAATTGACAAAATAAGATTAATGCTTATGAAGAAATATAAAATCTCATCCCTTCCCCAATATCGCGCCACACCCCTACCCCTTAATTCCCTGGTTGAACTTGATGGACATATGTCTTTTTTCGACCGTACTAACTATGTAACTATGTAACATAACATGGGGGGGTCTCCTGGCTGTTCACACAGGTGTGTCATTGCTGTACATTGACCATGCATTGCTTCTGTGGTATTGCAAAGGCAAAGACAAATGCTTCCAGCCATCCATTGCACTAATGGATTGGTCATCAGCTGGCTGTCTATGTCCCGCATCAATATAGACCAAAGTACAGAGGGTTAGGCTATGCTATAGTGCACCTACCTGATGCATCAGAAGGTGCGAGGCCCTTGCTAAATTCTGTGCACAGACTTTGAGATCTATGCTTTAGACTGTATCTAAACCTGCTCCAACATGGACTGACATTCTGGCCTACTTTCAGCCGATGCGACTTGTCTGTCGCTGAACAGTCGCTTTTTATGTATTCAGCACCTATGTATAATGTTGTAAAAATGCTCTAGAAGCTAAAGTCGCAGAAATGTCACACATATTTGGCCTGCAACTTTCTGTGCGACAAATTCAGACAGGAAAAATCAGTATAAATCCTTAGAAAATTATCCCCCAGTGTCTCCATCTGCTGGCGGTATTGAATAAGCATTGCTGCACTGATGGGGTATGCATTAGACGAAAAAAAAGAAGAAAAAGAAGAATAATACGCCCAGAAAAGAGGCGAAAAGGAGAAAAACGTAAAAAAACGTGAAAAAAAAGTAAGAGGAAGAGAAGGGAAAAAAAGGTGGAAATGGGTTTAAAAGTGATTTCGGCGGAGAAATATATATATATATATATATATATATATATATATATATATATATATATACGCGCACACACACACATATATATAAACGTATTCTCCGTTGAGATATTGCAGCCGCTGCTGTGTCCAGGCCCAGGAGCCTTAGCACTGTGCTGTGATGTCACTCAATACCACTGACATCACTAGGTGTAAACAACATCTCTCCTTTGCTGTGTATGTGACTATGGAGCTGTTTGGTGATGTCGTCTATTATGGCCTTCATAGAAGCAACAGGAGATTGTTGCATCCATCTAGAACCCTCAGAACTACAGTGCTATGATGTCACTCACTTCCACAGGCCTTGCAGAGTGTAAACAACAACAACCCAGCTTTGTTGTGTATGTAACCATAGGGATTGTGATGTCACCTAGAACCTTCACAGCAGCGACAGCTTTATGAGGAGCATCAGCACTGCTCTGCCTGAGCAGAACCATCACCGCCATAGGTTGTCAAATAACCCGGATTTAACCCACACAGGTAAGTCCAATGGGGTGCAGGCATGTCCTCTATGCTTACAGCTTCCCGTGGGTGTTGGTTTGATACCGTTTGGGGACAGCCAAGGAGGCATCTGCAGGCAACAAAGGTAGGTGTGTGCTTGTGTGTGTGTTTCCTATGCAGATCCTAAGCCCAGTGTCACATGCAAGTAGGAGGAGTAAGAAGGGTTCCTGGCAAATCCGGGTTATGGATTGCATTTAAAAAGGCCCCGTGGGAGTGCAATGGGCCCCTGTCTTGCTGCTTAGCAATAATGGTATGGGTTTAGGTTCTGCTGTGTGTACTGGTGGTTGACTGCCCCCCAGCCCAGAGTGTGCATGGAAAATTGTCTGGCAGCCTCCCTGACAGCAAGCAGTGATAGTGCCCATGAAGGGGACCTTGTTGGGCCCGCCCCTTTCACGGTTATCGCTTCTCGGCCTTTTGGCTAAGATCAAGTGTAGTATCTGTTCTTATCAGTTTAATATCTGATACGTCCCCTATCTGGGGACCATATATTAAATGGATTTTTGAGAACGGGGGCCGATTTCGAAGCTTGCTTCCGTCGCCCTATGCATTGACCCGATATGGCAGTATCTTCGGGTACAGTGCACCACCCCCTTACAGGGTTAAAAAGAAAGATTCCTACTTTCATTGCTACCTGCTTGCTGGCTAGCCAGCTAGCCAGCCCTGTGGGCCTTGCTGCTGCTGCTGCTGCTGCAGCCAAAAAACAAAAGGTGGTGCTGCTGCTGCTTCTGCTGCTTCTGCTTGTGTCTGGCCGCTGTTGGAGCGTCCAGGCACAGGACTTCTGCTGCTGCTGACTAAATGGCCTCCTTAATTGGATCATTTGAGTAGCCAGCACACCTGTGCAGGTAGGGCATGACATGATAGGCAGCTGCCTTGATAGCGGGTGGGTGCTGAATGTTCCTAATTGACAAAATAAGATTAATGCTTATGAAGAAATATAAAATCTCATCCCTTCCCCAATATCGCGCCACACCCCTACCCCTTAATTCCCTGGTTGAACTTGATGGACATATGTCTTTTTTCGACCGTACTAACTATGTAACTATGTAACATAACATGGGGGGGTCTCCTGGCTGTTCACACAGGTGTGTCATTGCTGTACATTGACCATGCATTGCTTCTGTGGTATTGCAAAGGCAAAGACAAATGCTTCCAGCCATCCATTGCACTAATGGATTGGTCATCAGCTGGCTGTCTATGTCCCGCATCAATATAGACCAAAGTACAGAGGGTTAGGCTATGCTATAGTGCACCTACCTGATGCATCAGAAGGTGCGAGGCCCTTGCTAAATTCTGTGCACAGACTTTGAGATCTATGCTTTAGACTGTATCTAAACCTGCTCCAACATGGACTGACATTCTGGCCTACTTTCAGCCGATGCGACTTGTCTGTCGCTGAACAGTCGCTTTTTATGTATTCAGCACCTATGTATAATGTTGTAAAAATGCTCTAGAAGCTAAAGTCGCAGAAATGTCACACATATTTGGCCTGCAACTTTCTGTGCGACAAATTCAGACAGGAAAAATCAGTATAAATCCTTAGAAAATTATCCCCCAGTGTCTCCATCTGCTGGCGGTATTGAATAAGCATTGCTGCACTGATGGGGTATGCATTAGACGAAAAAAAAGAAGAAAAAGAAGAATAATACGCCCAGAAAAGAGGCGAAAAGGAGAAAAACGTAAAAAAACGTGAAAAAAAAGTAAGAGGAAGAGAAGGGAAAAAAAGGTGGAAATGGGTTTAAAAGTGATTTCGGCGGAGAAATATATATATATATATATATATATATATATATATATATATATATACGCGCACACACACACATATATATAAACGTATTCTCCGTTGAGATATTGCAGCCGCTGCTGTGTCCAGGCCCAGGAGCCTTAGCACTGTGCTGTGATGTCACTCAATACCACTGACATCACTAGGTGTAAACAACATCTCTCCTTTGCTGTGTATGTGACTATGGAGCTGTTTGGTGATGTCGTCTATTATGGCCTTCATAGAAGCAACAGGAGATTGTTGCATCCATCTAGAACCCTCAGAACTACAGTGCTATGATGTCACTCACTTCCACAGGCCTTGCAGAGTGTAAACAACAACAACCCAGCTTTGTTGTGTATGTAACCATAGGGATTGTGATGTCACCTAGAACCTTCACAGCAGCGACAGCTTTATGAGGAGCATCAGCACTGCTCTGCCTGAGCAGAACCATCACCGCCATAGGTTGTCAAATAACCCGGATTTAACCCACACAGGTAAGTCCAATGGGGTGCAGGCATGTCCTCTATGCTTACAGCTTCCCGTGGGTGTTGGTTTGATACCGTTTGGGGACAGCCAAGGAGGCATCTGCAGGCAACAAAGGTAGGTGTGTGCTTGTGTGTGTGTTTCCTATGCAGATCCTAAGCCCAGTGTCACATGCAAGTAGGAGGAGTAAGAAGGGTTCCTGGCAAATCCGGGATATGGATTGCATTTAAAAAGGCCCCGTGGGAGTGCAATGGGCCCCTGTCTTGCTGCTTAGCAATAATGGTATGGGTTTAGGTTCTGCTGTGTGTACTGGTGGTTGACTGCCCCCCAGCCCAGAGTGTGCATGGAAAATTGTCTGGCAGCCTCCCTGACAGCAAGCAGTGATAGTGCCCATGAAGGGGACCTTGTTGGGCCCGCCCCTTTCACGGTTATCGCTTCTCGGCCTTTTGGCTAAGATCAAGTGTAGTATCTGTTCTTATCAGTTTAATATCTGATACGTCCCCTATCTGGGGACCATATATTAAATGGATTTTTGAGAACGGGGGCCGATTTCGAAGCTTGCTTCCGTCGCCCTATGCATTGACCCGATATGGCAGTATCTTCGGGTACAGTGCACCACCCCCTTACAGGGTTAAAAAGAAAGATTCCTACTTTCATTGCTACCTGCTTGCTGGCTAGCCAGCTAGCCAGCCCTGTGGGCCTTGCTGCTGCTGCTGCTGCTGCAGCCAAAAAACAAAAGGTGGTGCTGCTGCTGCTTCTGCTGCTTCTGCTTGTGTCTGGCCGCTGTTGGAGCGTCCAGGCACAGGACTTCTGCTGCTGCTGACTAAATGGCCTCCTTAATTGGATCATTTGAGTAGCCAGCACACCTGTGCAGGTAGGGCATGACATGATAGGCAGCTGCCTTGATAGCGGGTGGGTGCTGAATGTTCCTAATTGACAAAATAAGATTAATGCTTATGAAGAAATATAAAATCTCATCCCTTCCCCAATATCGCGCCACACCCCTACCCCTTAATTCCCTGGTTGAACTTGATGGACATATGTCTTTTTTCGACCGTACTAACTATGTAACTATGTAACATAACATGGGGGGGTCTCCTGGCTGTTCACACAGGTGTGTCATTGCTGTACATTGACCATGCATTGCTTCTGTGGTATTGCAAAGGCAAAGACAAATGCTTCCAGCCATCCATTGCACTAATGGATTGGTCATCAGCTGGCTGTCTATGTCCCGCATCAATATAGACCAAAGTACAGAGGGTTAGGCTATGCTATAGTGCACCTACCTGATGCATCAGAAGGTGCGAGGCCCTTGCTAAATTCTGTGCACAGACTTTGAGATCTATGCTTTAGACTGTATCTAAACCTGCTCCAACATGGACTGACATTCTGGCCTACTTTCAGCCGATGCGACTTGTCTGTCGCTGAACAGTCGCTTTTTATGTATTCAGCACCTATGTATAATGTTGTAAAAATGCTCTAGAAGCTAAAGTCGCAGAAATGTCACACATATTTGGCCTGCAACTTTCTGTGCGACAAATTCAGACAGGAAAAATCAGTATAAATCCTTAGAAAATTATCCCCCAGTGTCTCCATCTGCTGGCGGTATTGAATAAGCATTGCTGCACTGATGGGGTATGCATTAGACGAAAAAAAAGAAGAAAAAGAAGAATAATACGCCCAGAAAAGAGGCGAAAAGGAGAAAAACGTAAAAAAACGTGAAAAAAAAGTAAGAGGAAGAGAAGGGAAAAAAAGGTGGAAATGGGTTTAAAAGTGATTTCGGCGGAGAAATATATATATATATATATATATATATATATATATATATATATATACGCGCACACACACACATATATATAAACGTATTCTCCGTTGAGATATTGCAGCCGCTGCTGTGTCCAGGCCCAGGAGCCTTAGCACTGTGCTGTGATGTCACTCAATACCACTGACATCACTAGGTGTAAACAACATCTCTCCTTTGCTGTGTATGTGACTATGGAGCTGTTTGGTGATGTCGTCTATTATGGCCTTCATAGAAGCAACAGGAGATTGTTGCATCCATCTAGAACCCTCAGAACTACAGTGCTATGATGTCACTCACTTCCACAGGCCTTGCAGAGTGTAAACAACAACAACCCAGCTTTGTTGTGTATGTAACCATAGGGATTGTGATGTCACCTAGAACCTTCACAGCAGCGACAGCTTTATGAGGAGCATCAGCACTGCTCTGCCTGAGCAGAACCATCACCGCCATAGGTTGTCAAATAACCCGGATTTAACCCACACAGGTAAGTCCAATGGGGTGCAGGCATGTCCTCTATGCTTACAGCTTCCCGTGGGTGTTGGTTTGATACCGTTTGGGGACAGCCAAGGAGGCATCTGCAGGCAACAAAGGTAGGTGTGTGCTTGTGTGTGTGTTTCCTATGCAGATCCTAAGCCCAGTGTCACATGCAAGTAGGAGGAGTAAGAAGGGTTCCTGGCAAATCCGGGTTATGGATTGCATTTAAAAAGGCCCCGTGGGAGTGCAATGGGCCCCTGTCTTGCTGCTTAGCAATAATGGTATGGGTTTAGGTTCTGCTGTGTGTACTGGTGGTTGACTGCCCCCCAGCCCAGAGTGTGCATGGAAAATTGTCTGGCAGCCTCCCTGACAGCAAGCAGTGATAGTGCCCATGAAGGGGACCTTGTTGGGCCCGCCCCTTTCACGGTTATCGCTTCTCGGCCTTTTGGCTAAGATCAAGTGTAGTATCTGTTCTTATCAGTTTAATATCTGATACGTCCCCTATCTGGGGACCATATATTAAATGGATTTTTGAGAACGGGGGCCGATTTCGAAGCTTGCTTCCGTCGCCCTATGCATTGACCCGATATGGCAGTATCTTCGGGTACAGTGCACCACCCCCTTACAGGGTTAAAAAGAAAGATTCCTACTTTCATTGCTACCTGCTTGCTGGCTAGCCAGCTAGCCAGCCCTGTGGGCCTTGCTGCTGCTGCTGCTGCTGCTGCAGCCAAAAAACAAAAGGTGGTGCTGCTGCTGCTTCTGCTGCTTCTGCTTGTGTCTGGCCGCTGTTGGAGCGTCCAGGCACAGGACTTCTGCTGCTGCTGACTAAATGGCCTCCTTAATTGGATCATTTGAGTAGCCAGCACACCTGTGCAGGTAGGGCATGACATGATAGGCAGTTGCCTTGATAGCGGGTGGGTGCTGAATGTTCCTAATTGACAAAATAAGATTAATGCTTATGAAGAAATATAAAATCTCATCCCTTCCCCAATATCGCGCCACACCCCTACCCCTTAATTCCCTGGTTGAACTTGATGGACATATGTCTTTTTTCGACCGTACTAACTATGTAACTATGTAACATAACATGGGGGGGTCTCCTGGCTGTTCACACAGGTGTGTCATTGCTGTACATTGACCATGCATTGCTTCTGTGGTATTGCAAAGGCAAAGACAAATGCTTCCAGCCATCCATTGCACTAATGGATTGGTCATCAGCTGGCTGTCTATGTCCCGCATCAATATAGACCAAAGTACAGAGGGTTAGGCTATGCTATAGTGCACCTACCTGATGCATCAGAAGGTGCGAGGCCCTTGCTAAATTCTGTGCACAGACTTTGAGATCTATGCTTTAGACTGTATCTAAACCTGCTCCAACATGGACTGACATTCTGGCCTACTTTCAGCCGATGCGACTTGTCTGTCGCTGAACAGTCGCTTTTTATGTATTCAGCACCTATGTATAATGTTGTAAAAATGCTCTAGAAGCTAAAGTCGCAGAAATGTCACACATATTTGGCCTGCAACTTTCTGTGCGACAAATTCAGACAGGAAAAATCAGTATAAATCCTTAGAAAATTATCCCCCAGTGTCTCCATCTGCTGGCGGTATTGAATAAGCATTGCTGCACTGATGGGGTATGCATTAGACGAAAAAAAAGAAGAAAAAGAAGAATAATACGCCCAGAAAAGAGGCGAAAAGGAGAAAAACGTAAAAAAACGTGAAAAAAAAGTAAGAGGAAGAGAAGGGAAAAAAAGGTGGAAATGGGTTTAAAAGTGATTTCGGCGGAGAAATATATATATATATATATATATATATATATATATATATATATATATATATATATATACGCGCACACACACACATATATATAAACGTATTCTCCGTTGAGATATTGCAGCCGCTGCTGTGTCCAGGCCCAGGAGCCTTAGCACTGTGCTGTGATGTCACTCAATACCACTGACATCACTAGGTGTAAACAACATCTCTCCTTTGCTGTGTATGTGACTATGGAGCTGTTTGGTGATGTCGTCTATTATGGCCTTCATAGAAGCAACAGGAGATTGTTGCATCCATCTAGAACCCTCAGAACTACAGTGCTATGATGTCACTCACTTCCACAGGCCTTGCAGAGTGTAAACAACAACAACCCAGCTTTGTTGTGTATGTAACCATAGGGATTGTGATGTCACCTAGAACCTTCACAGCAGCGACAGCTTTATGAGGAGCATCAGCACTGCTCTGCCTGAGCAGAACCATCACCGCCATAGGTTGTCAAATAACCCGGATTTAACCCACACAGGTAAGTCCAATGGGGTGCAGGCATGTCCTCTATGCTTACAGCTTCCCGTGGGTGTTGGTTTGATACCGTTTGGGGACAGCCAAGGAGGCATCTGCAGGCAACAAAGGTAGGTGTGTGCTTGTGTGTGTGTTTCCTATGCAGATCCTAAGCCCAGTGTCACATGCAAGTAGGAGGAGTAAGAAGGGTTCCTGGCAAATCCGGGTTATGGATTGCATTTAAAAAGGCCCCGTGGGAGTGCAATGGGCCCCTGTCTTGCTGCTTAGCAATAATGGTATGGGTTTAGGTTCTGCTGTGTGTACTGGTGGTTGACTGCCCCCCAGCCCAGAGTGTGCATGGAAAATTGTCTGGCAGCCTCCCTGACAGCAAGCAGTGATAGTGCCCATGAAGGGGACCTTGTTGGGCCCGCCCCTTTCACGGTTATCGCTTCTCGGCCTTTTGGCTAAGATCAAGTGTAGTATCTGTTCTTATCAGTTTAATATCTGATACGTCCCCTATCTGGGGACCATATATTAAATGGATTTTTGAGAACGGGGGCCGATTTCGAAGCTTGCTTCCGTCGCCCTATGCATTGACCCGATATGGCAGTATCTTCGGGTACAGTGCACCACCCCCTTACAGGGTTAAAAAGAAAGATTCCTACTTTCATTGCTACCTGCTTGCTGGCTAGCCAGCTAGCCAGCCCTGTGGGCCTTGCTGCTGCTGCTGCTGCTGCTGCAGCCAAAAAACAAAAGGTGGTGCTGCTGCTGCTTCTGCTGCTTCTGCTTGTGTCTGGCCGCTGTTGGAGCGTCCAGGCACAGGACTTCTGCTGCTGCTGACTAAATGGCCTCCTTAATTGGATCATTTGAGTAGCCAGCACACCTGTGCAGGTAGGGCATGACATGATAGGCAGCTGCCTTGATAGCGGGTGGGTGCTGAATGTTCCTAATTGACAAAATAAGATTAATGCTTATGAAGAAATATAAAATCTCATCCCTTCCCCAATATCGCGCCACACCCCTACCCCTTAATTCCCTGGTTGAACTTGATGGACATATGTCTTTTTTCGACCGTACTAACTATGTAACTATGTAACATAACATGGGGGGGTCTCCTGGCTGTTCACACAGGTGTGTCATTGCTGTACATTGACCATGCATTGCTTCTGTGGTATTGCAAAGGCAAAGACAAATGCTTCCAGCCATCCATTGCACTAATGGATTGGTCATCAGCTGGCTGTCTATGTCCCGCATCAATATAGACCAAAGTACAGAGGGTTAGGCTATGCTATAGTGCACCTACCTGATGCATCAGAAGGTGCGAGGCCCTTGCTAAATTCTGTGCACAGACTTTGAGATCTATGCTTTAGACTGTATCTAAACCTGCTCCAACATGGACTGACATTCTGGCCTACTTTCAGCCGATGCGACTTGTCTGTCGCTGAACAGTCGCTTTTTATGTATTCAGCACCTATGTATAATGTTGTAAAAATGCTCTAGAAGCTAAAGTCGCAGAAATGTCACACATATTTGGCCTGCAACTTTCTGTGCGACAAATTCAGACAGGAAAAATCAGTATAAATCCTTAGAAAATTATCCCCCAGTGTCTCCATCTGCTGGCGGTATTGAATAAGCATTGCTGCACTGATGGGGTATGCATTAGACGAAAAAAAAGAAGAAAAAGAAGAATAATACGCCCAGAAAAGAGGCGAAAAGGAGAAAAACGTAAAAAAACGTGAAAAAAAAGTAAGAGGAAGAGAAGGGAAAAAAAGGTGGAAATGGGTTTAAAAGTGATTTCGGCGGAGAAATATATATATATATATATATATATATATATATATATATATATATATATATATACGCGCACACACACACATATATATAAACGTATTCTCCGTTGAGATATTGCAGCCGCTGCTGTGTCCAGGCCCAGGAGCCTTAGCACTGTGCTGTGATGTCACTCAATACCACTGACATCACTAGGTGTAAACAACATCTCTCCTTTGCTGTGTATGTGACTATGGAGCTGTTTGGTGATGTCGTCTATTATGGCCTTCATAGAAGCAACAGGAGATTGTTGCATCCATCTAGAACCCTCAGAACTACAGTGCTATGATGTCACTCACTTCCACAGGCCTTGCAGAGTGTAAACAACAACAACCCAGCTTTGTTGTGTATGTAACCATAGGGATTGTGATGTCACCTAGAACCTTCACAGCAGCGACAGCTTTATGAGGAGCATCAGCACTGCTCTGCCTGAGCAGAACCATCACCGCCATAGGTTGTCAAATAACCCGGATTTAACCCACACAGGTAAGTCCAATGGGGTGCAGGCATGTCCTCTATGCTTACAGCTTCCCGTGGGTGTTGGTTTGATACCGTTTGGGGACAGCCAAGGAGGCATCTGCAGGCAACAAAGGTAGGTGTGTGCTTGTGTGTGTGTTTCCTATGCAGATCCTAAGCCCAGTGTCACATGCAAGTAGGAGGAGTAAGAAGGGTTCCTGGCAAATCCGGGTTATGGATTGCATTTAAAAAGGCCCCGTGGGAGTGCAATGGGCCCCTGTCTTGCTGCTTAGCAATAATGGTATGGGTTTAGGTTCTGCTGTGTGTACTGGTGGTTGACTGCCCCCCAGCCCAGAGTGTGCATGGAAAATTGTCTGGCAGCCTCCCTGACAGCAAGCAGTGATAGTGCCCATGAAGGGGACCTTGTTGGGCCCGCCCCTTTCACGGTTATCGCTTCTCGGCCTTTTGGCTAAGATCAAGTGTAGTATCTGTTCTTATCAGTTTAATATCTGATACGTCCCCTATCTGGGGACCATATATTAAATGGATTTTTGAGAACGGGGGCCGATTTCGAAGCTTGCTTCCGTCGCCCTATGCATTGACCCGATATGGCAGTATCTTCGGGTACAGTGCACCACCCCCTTACAGGGTTAAAAAGAAAGATTCCTACTTTCATTGCTACCTGCTTGCTGGCTAGCCAGCCCTGTGGGCCTTGCTGCTGCTGCTGCTGCTGCAGCCAAAAAACAAAAGGTGGTGCTGCTGCTGCTTCTGCTGCTTCTGCTTGTGTCTGGCCGCTGTTGGAGCGTCCAGGCACAGGACTTCTGCTGCTGCTGACTAAATGGCCTCCTTAATTGGATCATTTGAGTAGCCAGCACACCTGTGCAGGTAGGGCATGACATGATAGGCAGCTGCCTTGATAGCGGGTGGGTGCTGAATGTTCCTAATTGACAAAATAAGATTAATGCTTATGAAGAAATATAAAATCTCATCCCTTCCCCAATATCGCGCCACACCCCTACCCCTTAATTCCCTGGTTGAACTTGATGGACATATGTCTTTTTTCGACCGTACTAACTATGTAACTATGTAACATAACATGGGGGGGGTCTCCTGGCTGTTCACACAGGTGTGTCATTGCTGTACATTGACCATGCATTGCTTCTGTGGTATTGCAAAGGCAAAGACAAATGCTTCCAGCCATCCATTGCACTAATGGATTGGTCATCAGCTGGCTGTCTATGTCCCGCATCAATATAGACCAAAGTACAGAGGGTTAGGCTATGCTATAGTGCACCTACCTGATGCATCAGAAGGTGCGAGGCCCTTGCTAAATTCTGTGCACAGACTTTGAGATCTATGCTTTAGACTGTATCTAAACCTGCTCCAACATGGACTGACATTCTGGCCTACTTTCAGCCGATGCGACTTGTCTGTCGCTGAACAGTCGCTTTTTATGTATTCAGCACCTATGTATAATGTTGTAAAAATGCTCTAGAAGCTAAAGTCGCAGAAATGTCACACATATTTGGCCTGCAACTTTCTGTGCGACAAATTCAGACAGGAAAAATCAGTATAAATCCTTAGAAAATTATCCCCCAGTGTCTCCATCTGCTGGCGGTATTGAATAAGCATTGCTGCACTGATGGGGTATGCATTAGACGAAAAAAAAGAAGAAAAAGAAGAATAATACGCCCAGAAAAGAGGCGAAAAGGAGAAAAACGTAAAAAAACGTGAAAAAAAAGTAAGAGGAAGAGAAGGGAAAAAAAGGTGGAAATGGGTTTAAAAGTGATTTCGGCGGAGAAATATATATATATATATATATATATATATATATATATATACGCGCACACACACACATATATATAAACGTATTCTCCGTTGAGATATTGCAGCCGCTGCTGTGTCCAGGCCCAGGAGCCTTAGCACTGTGCTGTGATGTCACTCAATACCACTGACATCACTAGGTGTAAACAACATCTCTCCTTTGCTGTGTATGTGACTATGGAGCTGTTTGGTGATGTCGTCTATTATGGCCTTCATAGAAGCAACAGGAGATTGTTGCATCCATCTAGAACCCTCAGAACTACAGTGCTATGATGTCACTCACTTCCACAGGCCTTGCAGAGTGTAAACAACAACAACCCAGCTTTGTTGTGTATGTAACCATAGGGATTGTGATGTCACCTAGAACCTTCACAGCAGCGACAGCTTTATGAGGAGCATCAGCACTGCTCTGCCTGAGCAGAACCATCACCGCCATAGGTTGTCAAATAACCCGGATTTAACCCACACAGGTAAGTCCAATGGGGTGCAGGCATGTCCTCTATGCTTACAGCTTCCCGTGGGTGTTGGTTTGATACCGTTTGGGGACAGCCAAGGAGGCATCTGCAGGCAACAAAGGTAGGTGTGTGCTTGTGTGTGTGTTTCCTATGCAGATCCTAAGCCCAGTGTCACATGCAAGTAGGAGGAGTAAGAAGGGTTCCTGGCAAATCCGGGTTATGGATTGCATTTAAAAAGGCCCCGTGGGAGTGCAATGGGCCCCTGTCTTGCTGCTTAGCAATAATGGTATGGGTTTAGGTTCTGCTGTGTGTACTGGTGGTTGACTGCCCCCCAGCCCAGAGTGTGCATGGAAAATTGTCTGGCAGCCTCCCTGACAGCAAGCAGTGATAGTGCCCATGAAGGGGACCTTGTTGGGCCCGCCCCTTTCACGGTTATCGCTTCTCGGCCTTTTGGCTAAGATCAAGTGTAGTATCTGTTCTTATCAGTTTAATATCTGATACGTCCCCTATCTGGGGACCATATATTAAATGGATTTTTGAGAACGGGGGCCGATTTCGAAGCTTGCTTCCGTCGCCCTATGCATTGACCCGATATGGCAGTATCTTCGGGTACAGTGCACCACCCCCTTACAGGGTTAAAAAGAAAGATTCCTACTTTCATTGCTACCTGCTTGCTGGCTAGCCAGCTAGCCAGCCCTGTGGGCCTTGCTGCTGCTGCTGCTGCTGCAGCCAAAAAACAAAAGGTGGTGCTGCTGCTGCTTCTGCTGCTTCTGCTTGTGTCTGGCCGCTGTTGGAGCGTCCAGGCACAGGACTTCTGCTGCTGCTGACTAAATGGCCTCCTTAATTGGATCATTTGAGTAGCCAGCACACCTGTGCAGGTAGGGCATGACATGATAGGCAGCTGCCTTGATAGCGGGTGGGTGCTGAATGTTCCTAATTGACAAAATAAGATTAATGCTTATGAAGAAATATAAAATCTCATCCCTTCCCCAATATCGCGCCACACCCCTACCCCTTAATTCCCTGGTTGAACTTGATGGACATATGTCTTTTTTCGACCGTACTAACTATGTAACTATGTAACATAACATGGGGGGGTCTCCTGGCTGTTCACACAGGTGTGTCATTGCTGTACATTGACCATGCATTGCTTCTGTGGTATTGCAAAGGCAAAGACAAATGCTTCCAGCCATCCATTGCACTAATGGATTGGTCATCAGCTGGCTGTCTATGTCCCGCATCAATATAGACCAAAGTACAGAGGGTTAGGCTATGCTATTGTGCACCTACCTGATGCATCAGAAGGTGCGAGGCCCTTGCTAAATTCTGTGCACAGACTTTGAGATCTATGCTTTAGACTGTATCTAAACCTGCTCCAACATGGACTGACATTCTGGCCTACTTTCAGCCGATGCGACTTGTCTGTCGCTGAACAGTCGCTTTTTATGTATTCAGCACCTATGTATAATGTTGTAAAAATGCTCTAGAAGCTAAAGTCGCAGAAATGTCACACATATTTGGCCTGCAACTTTCTGTGCGACAAATTCAGACAGGAAAAATCAGTATAAATCCTTAGAAAATTATCCCCCAGTGTCTCCATCTGCTGGCGGTATTGAATAAGCATTGCTGCACTGATGGGGTATGCATTAGACGAAAAAAAAGAAGAAAAAGAAGAATAATACGCCCAGAAAAGAGGCGAAAAGGAGAAAAACGTAAAAAAACGTGAAA
Source organism: Hyla sarda (assembly GCF_029499605.1). Lineage (NCBI taxonomy): Eukaryota > Metazoa > Chordata > Amphibia > Anura > Hylidae > Hyla > Hyla sarda. Next base: position 98,199 of record NW_026610915.1, on the reverse strand, counting down.
AAAAAGTAAGAGGAAGAGAAGGGAAAAAAAGGTGGAAATGGGTTTAAAAGTGATTTCGGCGGAGAAATATATATATATATATATATATATATATATATATATATATATACGCGCACACACACACATATATATAAACGTATTCTCCGTTGAGATATTGCAGCCGCTGCTGTGTCCAGGCCCAGGAGCCTTAGCACTGTGCTGTGATGTCACTCAATACCACTGACATCACTAGGTGTAAACAACATCTCTCCTTTGCTGTGTATGTGACTATGGAGCTGTTTGGTGATGTCGTCTATTATGGCCTTCATAGAAGCAACAGGAGATTGTTGCATCCATCTAGAACCCTCAGAACTACAGTGCTATGATGTCACTCACTTCCACAGGCCTTGCAGAGTGTAAACAACAACAACCCAGCTTTGTTGTGTATGTAACCATAGGGATTGTGATGTCACCTAGAACCTTCACAGCAGCGACAGCTTTATGAGGAGCATCAGCACTGCTCTGCCTGAGCAGAACCATCACCGCCATAGGTTGTCAAATAACCCGGATTTAACCCACACAGGTAAGTCCAATGGGGTGCAGGCATGTCCTCTATGCTTACAGCTTCCCGTGGGTGTTGGTTTGATACCGTTTGGGGACAGCCAAGGAGGCATCTGCAGGCAACAAAGGTAGGTGTGTGCTTGTGTGTGTGTTTCCTATGCAGATCCTAAGCCCAGTGTCACATGCAAGTAGGAGGAGTAAGAAGGGTTCCTGGCAAATCCGGGTTATGGATTGCATTTAAAAAGGCCCCGTGGGAGTGCAATGGGCCCCTGTCTTGCTGCTTAGCAATAATGGTATGGGTTTAGGTTCTGCTGTGTGTACTGGTGGTTGACTGCCCCCCAGCCCAGAGTGTGCATGGAAAATTGTCTGGCAGCCTCCCTGACAGCAAGCAGTGATAGTGCCCATGAAGGGGACCTTGTTGGGCCCGCCCCTTTCACGGTTATCGCTTCTCGGCCTTTTGGCTAAGATCAAGTGTAGTATCTGTTCTTATCAGTTTAATATCTGATACGTCCCCTATCTGGGGACCATATATTAAATGGATTTTTGAGAACGGGGGCCGATTTCGAAGCTTGCTTCCGTCGCCCTATGCATTGACCCGATATGGCAGTATCTTCGGGTACAGTGCACCACCCCCTTACAGGGTTAAAAAGAAAGATTCCTACTTTCATTGCTACCTGCTTGCTGGCTAGCCAGCCCTGTGGGCCTTGCTGCTGCTGCTGCTGCTGCAGCCAAAAAACAAAAGGTGGTGCTGCTGCTGCTTCTGCTGCTTCTGCTTGTGTCTGGCCGCTGTTGGAGCGTCCAGGCACAGGACTTCTGCTGCTGCTGACTAAATGGCCTCCTTAATTGGATCATTTGAGTAGCCAGCACACCTGTGCAGGTAGGGCATGACATGATAGGCAGCTGCCTTGATAGCGGGTGGGTGCTGAATGTTCCTAATTGACAAAATAAGATTAATGCTTATGAAGAAATATAAAATCTCATCCCTTCCCCAATATCGCGCCACACCCCTACCCCTTAATTCCCTGGTTGAACTTGATGGACATATGTCTTTTTTCGACCGTACTAACTATGTAACTATGTAACATAACATGGGGGGGTCTCCTGGCTGTTCACACAGGTGTGTCATTGCTGTACATTGACCATGCATTGCTTCTGTGGTATTGCAAAGGCAAAGACAAATGCTTCCAGCCATCCATTGCACTAATGGATTGGTCATCAGCTGGCTGTCTATGTCCCGCATCAATATAGACCAAAGTACAGAGGGTTAGGCTATGCTATAGTGCACCTACCTGATGCATCAGAAGGTGCGAGGCCCTTGCTAAATTCTGTGCACAGACTTTGAGATCTATGCTTTAGACTGTATCTAAACCTGCTCCAACATGGACTGACATTCTGGCCTACTTTCAGCCGATGCGACTTGTCTGTCGCTGAACAGTCGCTTTTTATGTATTCAGCACCTATGTATAATGTTGTAAGAATGCTCTAGAAGCTAAAGTCGCAGAAATGTCACACATATTTGGCCTGCAACTTTCTGTGCGACAAATTCAGACAGGAAAAATCAGTATAAATCCTTAGAAAATTATCCCCCAGTGTCTCCATCTGCTGGCGGTATTGAATAAGCATTGCTGCACTGATGGGGTATGCATTAGACGAAAAAAAAGAAGAAAAAGAAGAATAATACGCCCAGAAAAGAGGCGAAAAGGAGAAAAACGTAAAAAAACGTGAAAAAAAAGTAAGAGGAAGAGAAGGGAAAAAAAGGTGGAAATGGGTTTAAAAGTGATTTCGGCGGAGAAATATATATATATATATATATATATATATATATATATATATATACGCGCACACACACACATATATATAAACGTATTCTCCGTTGAGATATTGCAGCCGCTGCTGTGTCCAGGCCCAGGAGCCTTAGCACTGTGCTGTGATGTCACTCAATACCACTGACATCACTAGGTGTAAACAACATCTCTCCTTTGCTGTGTATGTGACTATGGAGCTGTTTGGTGATGTCGTCTATTACGGCCTTCATAGAAGCAACAGGAGATTGTTGCATCCATCTAGAACCCTCAGAACTACAGTGCTATGATGTCACTCACTTCCACAGGCCTTGCAGAGTGTAAACAACAACAACCCAGCTTTGTTGTGTATGTAACCATAGGGATTGTGATGTCACCTAGAACCTTCACAGCAGCGACAGCTTTATGAGGAGCATCAGCACTGCTCTGCCTGAGCAGAACCATCACCGCCATAGGTTGTCAAATAACCCGGATTTAACCCACACAGGTAAGTCCAATGGGGTGCAGGCATGTCCTCTATGCTTACAGCTTCCCGTGGGTGTTGGTTTGATACCGTTTGGGGACAGCCAAGGAGGCATCTGCAGGCAACAAAGGTAGGTGTGTGCTTGTGTGTGTGTTTCCTATGCAGATCCTAAGCCCAGTGTCACATGCAAGTAGGAGGAGTAAGAAGGGTTCCTGGCAAATCCGGGTTATGGATTGCATTTAAAAAGGCCCCGTGGGAGTGCAATGGGCCCCTGTCTTGCTGCTTAGCAATAATGGTATGGGTTTAGGTTCTGCTGTGTGTACTGGTGGTTGACTGCCCCCCAGCCCAGAGTGTGCATGGAAAATTGTCTGGCAGCCTCCCTGACAGCAAGCAGTGATAGTGCCCATGAAGGGGACCTTGTTGGGCCCGCCCCTTTCACGGTTATCGCTTCTCGGCCTTTTGGCTAAGATCAAGTGTAGTATCTGTTCTTATCAGTTTAATATCTGATACGTCCCCTATCTGGGGACCATATATTAAATGGATTTTTGAGAACGGGGGCCGATTTCGAAGCTTGCTTCCGTCGCCCTATGCATTGACCCGATATGGCAGTATCTTCGGGTACAGTGCACCACCCCCTTACAGGGTTAAAAAGAAAGATTCCTACTTTCATTGCTACCTGCTTGCTGGCTAGCCAGCTAGCCAGCCCTGTGGGCCTTGCTGCTGCTGCTGCTGCAGCCAAAAAACAAAAGGTGGTGCTGCTGCTGCTTCTGCTGCTTCTGCTTGTGTCTGGCCGCTGTTGGAGCGTCCAGGCACAGGACTTCTGCTGCTGCTGACTAAATGGCCTCCTTAATTGGATCATTTGAGTAGCCAGCACACCTGTGCAGGTAGGGCATGACATGATAGGCAGCTGCCTTGATAGCGGGTGGGTGCTGAATGTTCCTAATTGACAAAATAAGATTAATGCTTATGAAGAAATATAAAATCTCATCCCTTCCCCAATATCGCGCCACACCCCTACCCCTTAATTCCCTGGTTGAACTTGATGGACATATGTCTTTTTTCGACCGTACTAACTATGTAACTATGTAACATAACATGGGGGGGTCTCCTGGCTGTTCACACAGGTGTGTCATTGCTGTACATTGACCATGCATTGCTTCTGTGGTATTGCAAAGGCAAAGACAAATGCTTCCAGCCATCCATTGCACTAATGGATTGGTCATCAGCTGGCTGTCTATGTCCCGCATCAATATAGACCAAAGTACAGAGGGTTAGGCTATGCTATAGTGCACCTACCTGATGCATCAGAAGGTGCGAGGCCCTTGCTAAATTCTGTGCACAGACTTTGAGATCTATGCTTTAGACTGTATCTAAACCTGCTCCAACATGGACTGACATTCTGGCCTACTTTCAGCCGATGCGACTTGTCTGTCGCTGAACAGTCGCTTTTTATGTATTCAGCACCTATGTATAATGTTGTAAAAATGCTCTAGAAGCTAAAGTCGCAGAAATGTCACACATATTTGGCCTGCAACTTTCTGTGCGACAAATTCAGACAGGAAAAATCAGTATAAATCCTTAGAAAATTATCCCCCAGTGTCTCCATCTGCTGGCGGTATTGAATAAGCATTGCTGCACTGATGGGGTATGCATTAGACGAAAAAAAAGAAGAAAAAGAAGAATAATACGCCCAGAAAAGAGGCGAAAAGGAGAAAAACGTAAAAAAACGTGAAAAAAAAGTAAGAGGAAGAGAAGGGAAAAAAAGGTGGAAATGGGTTTAAAAGTGATTTCGGCGGAGAAATATATATATATATATATATATATATATATATATATATATATATATATATATATACGCGCACACACACACATATATATAAACGTATTCTCCGTTGAGCCGTTGAGATATTGCAGCCGCTGCTGTGTCCAGGCCCAGGAGCCTTAGCACTGTGCTGTGATGTCACTCAATACCACTGACATCACGAGGTGTAAACAACATCTCTCCTTTGCTGTGTATGTGACTATGGAGCTGTTTGGTGATGTCGTCTATTATGGCCTTCATAGAAGCAACAGGAGATTGTTGCATCCATCTAGAACCCTCAGAACTACAGTGCTATGATGTCACTCACTTCCACAGGCCTTGCAGAGTGTAAACAACAACAACCCAGCTTTGTTGTGTATGTAACCATAGGGATTGTGATGTCACCTAGAACCTTCACAGCAGCGACAGCTTTATGAGGAGCATCAGCACTGCTCTGCCTGAGCAGAACCATCACCGCCATAGGTTGTCAAATAACCCGGATTTAACCCACACAGGTAAGTCCAATGGGGTGCAGGCATGTCCTCTATGCTTACAGCTTCCCGTGGGTGTTGGTTTGATACCGTTTGGGGACAGCCAAGGAGGCATCTGCAGGCAACAAAGGTAGGTGTGTGCTTGTGTGTGTGTTTCCTATGCAGATCCTAAGCCCAGTGTCACATGCAAGTAGGAGGAGTAAGAAGGGTTCCTGGCAAATCCGGGTTATGGATTGCATTTAAAAAGGCCCCGTGGGAGTGCAATGGGCCCCTGTCTTGCTGCTTAGCAATAATGGTATGGGTTTAGGTTCTGCTGTGTGTACTGGTGGTTGACTGCCCCCCAGCCCAGAGTGTGCATGGAAAATTGTCTGGCAGCCTCCCTGACAGCAAGCAGTGATAGTGCCCATGAAGGGGACCTTGTTGGGCCCGCCCCTTTCACGGTTATCGCTTCTCGGCCTTTTGGCTAAGATCAAGTGTAGTATCTGTTCTTATCAGTTTAATATCTGATACGTCCCCTATCTGGGGACCATATATTAAATGGATTTTTGAGAACGGGGGCCGATTTCGAAGCTTGCTTCCGTCGCCCTATGCATTGACCCGATATGGCAGTATCTTCGGGTACAGTGCACCACCCCCTTACAGGGTTAAAAAGAAAGATTCCTACTTTCATTGCTACCTGCTTGCTGGCTAGCCAGCTAGCCAGCCCTGTGGGCCTTGCTGCTGCTGCTGCTGCTGCAGCCAAAAAACAAAAGGTGGTGCTGCTGCTGCTTCTGCTGCTTCTGCTTGTGTCTGGCCGCTGTTGGAGCGTCCAGGCACAGGACTTCTGCTGCTGCTGACTAAATGGCCTCCTTAATTGGATCATTTGAGTAGCCAGCACACCTGTGCAGGTAGGGCATGACATGATAGGCAGCTGCCTTGATAGCGGGTGGGTGCTGAATGTTCCTAAATGACAAAATAAGATTAATGCTTATGAAGAAATATAAAATCTCATCCCTTCCCCAATATCGCGCCACACCCCTACCCCTTAATTCCCTGGTTGAACTTGATGGACATATGTCTTTTTTCGACCGTACTAACTATGTAACTATGTAACATAACATGGGGGGGTCTCCTGGCTGTTCACACAGGTGTGTCATTGCTGTACATTGACCATGCATTGCTTCTGTGGTATTGCAAAGGCAAAGACAAATGCTTCCAGCCATCCATTGCACTAATGGATTGGTCATCAGCTGGCTGTCTATGTCCCGCATCAATATAGACCAAAGTACAGAGGGTTAGGCTATGCTATAGTGCACCTACCTGATGCATCAGAAGGTGCGAGGCCCTTGCTAAATTCTGTGCACAGACTTTGAGATCTATGCTTTAGACTGTATCTAAACCTGCTCCAACATGGACTGACATTCTGGCCTACTTTCAGCCGATGCGACTTGTCTGTCGCTGAACAGTCGCTTTTTATGTATTCAGCACCTATGTATAATGTTGTAAAAATGCTCTAGAAGCTAAAGTCGCAGAAATGTCACACATATTTGGCCTGCAACTTTCTGTGCGACAAATTCAGACAGGAAAAATCAGTATAAATCCTTAGAAAATTATCCCCCAGTGTCTCCATCTGCTGGCGGTATTGAATAAGCATTGCTGCACTGATGGGGTATGCATTAGACGAAAAAAAAGAAGAAAAAGAAGAATAATACGCCCAGAAAAGAGGCGAAAAGGAGAAAAACGTAAAAAAACGTGAAAAAAAAGTAAGAGGAAGAGAAGGGAAAAAAAGGTGGAAATGGGTTTAAAAGTGATTTCGGCGGAGAAATATATATATATATATATATATATATATATATATATATATATATATACGCGCACACACACACATATATATAAACGTATTCTCCGTTGAGATATTGCAGCCGCTGCTGTGTCCAGGCCCAGGAGCCTTAGCACTGTGCTGTGATGTCACTCAATACCACTGACATCACTAGGTGTAAACAACATCTCTCCTTTGCTGTGTATGTGACTATGGAGCTGTTTGGTGATGTCGTCTATTACGGCCTTCATAGAAGCAACAGGAGATTGTTGCATCCATCTTGAACCCTCAGAACTACAGTGCTATGATGTCACTCACTTCCACAGGCCTTGCAGAGTGTAAACAACAACAACCCAGCTTTGTTGTGTATGTAACCATAGGGATTGTGATGTCACCTAGAACCTTCACAGCAGCGACAGCTTTATGAGGAGCATCAGCACTGCTCTGCCTGAGCAGAACCATCACCGCCATAGGTTGTCAAATAACCCGGATTTAACCCACACAGGTAAGTCCAATGGGGTGCAGGCATGTCCTCTATGCTTACAGCTTCCCGTGGGTGTTGGTTTGATACCGTTTGGGGACAGCCAAGGAGGCATCTGCAGGCAACAAAGGTAGGTGTGTGCTTGTGTGTGTGTTTCCTATGCAGATCCTAAGCCCAGTGTCACATGCAAGTAGGAGGAGTAAGAAGGGTTCCTGGCAAATCCGGGTTATGGATTGCATTTAAAAAGGCCCCGTGGGAGTGCAATGGGCCCCTGTCTTGCTGCTTAGCAATAATGGTATGGGTTTAGGTTCTGCTGTGTGTACTGGTGGTTGACTGCCCCCCAGCCCAGAGTGTGCATGGAAAATTGTCTGGCAGCCTCCCTGACAGCAAGCAGTGATAGTGCCCATGAAGGGGACCTTGTTGGGCCCGCCCCTTTCACGGTTATCGCTTCTCGGCCTTTTGGCTAAGATCAAGTGTAGTATCTGTTCTTATCAGTTTAATATCTGATACGTCCCCTATCTGGGGACCATATATTAAATGGATTTTTGAGAACGGGGGCCGATTTCGAAGCTTGCTTCCGTCGCCCTATGCATTGACCCGATATGGCAGTATCTTCGGGTACAGTGCACCACCCCCTTACAGGGTTAAAAAGAAAGATTCCTACTTTCATTGCTACCTGCTTGCTGGCTAGCCAGCTAGCCAGCCCTGTGGGCCTTGCTGCTGCTGCTGCTGCTGCAGCCAAAAAACAAAAGGTGGTGCTGCTGCTGCTTCTGCTGCTTCTGCTTGTGTCTGGCCGCTGTTGGAGCGTCCAGGCACAGGACTTCTGCTGCTGCTGACTAAATGGCCTCCTTAATTGGATCATTTGAGTAGCCAGCACACCTGTGCAGGTAGGGCATGACATGATAGGCAGCTGCCTTGATAGCGGGTGGGTGCTGAATGTTCCTAATTGACAAAATAAGATTAATGCTTATGAAGAAATATAAAATCTCATCCCTTCCCCAATATCGCGCCACACCCCTACCCCTTAATTCCCTGGTTGAACTTGATGGACATATGTCTTTTTTCGACCGTACTAACTATGTAACTATGTAACATAACATGGGGGGGGGGGTCTCCTGGCTGTTCACACAGGTGTGTCATTGCTGTACATTGACCATGCATTGCTTCTGTGGTATTGCAAAGGCAAAGACAAATGCTTCCAGCCATCCATTGCACTAATGGATTGGTCATCAGCTGGCTGTCTATGTCCCGCATCAATATAGACCAAAGTACAGAGGGTTAGGCTATGCTATAGTGCACCTACCTGATGCATCAGAAGGTGCGAGGCCCTTGCTAAATTCTGTGCACAGACTTTGAGATCTATGCTTTAGACTGTATCTAAACCTGCTCCAACATGGACTGACATTCTGGCCTACTTTCAGCCGATGCGACTTGTCTGTCGCTGAACAGTCGCTTTTTATGTATTCAGCACCTATGTATAATGTTGTAAAAATGCTCTAGAAGCTAAAGTCGCAGAAATGTCACACATATTTGGCCTGCAACTTTCTGTGCGACAAATTCAGACAGGAAAAATCAGTATAAATCCTTAGAAAATTATCCCCCAGTGTCTCCATCTGCTGGCGGTATTGAATAAGCATTGCTGCACTGATGGGGTATGCATTAGACGAAAAAAAAGAAGAAAAAGAAGAATAATACGCCCAGAAAAGAGGCGAAAAGGAGAAAAACGTAAAAAAACGTGAAAAAAAAGTAAGAGGAAGAGAAGGGAAAAAAAGGTGGAAATGGGTTTAAAAGTGATTTCGGCGGAGAAATATATATATATATATATATATATATATATATATATATATATATACGCGCACACACACACATATATATAAACGTATTCTCCGTTGAGATATTGCAGCCGCTGCTGTGTCCAGGCCCAGGAGCCTTAGCACTGTGCTGTGATGTCACTCAATACCACTGACATCACTAGGTGTAAACAACATCTCTCCTTTGCTGTGTATGTGACTATGGAGCTGTTTGGTGATGTCGTCTATTATGGCCTTCATAGAAGCAACAGGAGATTGTTGCATCCATCTAGAACCCTCAGAACTACAGTGCTATGATGTCACTCACTTCCACAGGCCTTGCAGAGTGTAAACAACAACAACCCAGCTTTGTTGTGTATGTAACCATAGGGATTGTGATGTCACCTAGAACCTTCACAGCAGCGACAGCTTTATGAGGAGCATCAGCACTGCTCTGCCTGAGCAGAACCATCACCGCCATAGGTTGTCAAATAACCCGGATTTAACCCACACAGGTAAGTCCAATGGGGTGCAGGCATGTCCTCTATGCTTACAGCTTCCCGTGGGTGTTGGTTTGATACCGTTTGGGGACAGCCAAGGAGGCATCTGCAGGCAACAAAGGTAGGTGTGTGCTTGTGTGTGTGTTTCCTATGCAGATCCTAAGCCCAGTGTCACATGCAAGTAGGAGGAGTAAGAAGGGTTCCTGGCAAATCCGGGTTATGGATTGCATTTAAAAAGGCCCCGTGGGAGTGCAATGGGCCCCTGTCTTGCTGCTTAGCAATAATGGTATGGGTTTAGGTTCTGCTGTGTGTACTGGTGGTTGACTGCCCCCCAGCCCAGAGTGTGCATGGAAAATTGTCTGGCAGCCTCCCTGACAGCAAGCAGTGATAGTGCCCATGAAGGGGACCTTGTTGGGCCCGCCCCTTTCACGGTTATCGCTTCTCGGCCTTTTGGCTAAGATCAAGTGTAGTAATACAGGAGATCTGGTCAGAAGGTACTCGGGTACCCCTCTCCTCGGCCTTGTGGGATCGCCCAGGTTTATTGCCTGGGCTTCACCCACTTGTTGCTATTGGGGAGAGGGCCTAGTCCCAGGGTAACGAGTAGCGATCGCCTCTCAAGACCTTCGGGTGGAGAGAGGTTAGAACCATGGATGATGATCCGGATCCAGGTTCTGTGCCGGCATACGCAAGGATCAAAAACACCGTGAGAGTCATTCTCACGGATGATACGAAAAGGGCGGACGATTTGAAATTCGTAGTAGAGGACGTGCTCGGAGGAGTTTTCGGAATACAGAAGGGCGAGATATTGGCAATCCAGGACTACCCGAAGCGTAAAATTTTTGATGTGACGTTCACACAAAATGGCATCCACAGAGATTTTGTTACCAGAGCTGCTGCGAGTAAAGACAAAAAGCTTCAGGGTGTCCGGATTATTGAGCACGTTCTAGACGATATTAAGCTGGTGGTAGTAAAGATGTATTCCCCTTTCGCCAACCTACACGATGTTGAGTTGTTTTTACAAGTCTATTTTAGTAAGGTTGAGTGCAGAGGAAAAATCATGAACAGCTGTGGCATCTGGACATCTAAGTGGAGATTTCAGGTTACATGCAAAAAAGATGACAGATTGCCAGGGGGAATACAACTACCACCAGCTCGTTTTAAAATAAATAATATGTGTGGCGACCTCTTTTATGCGGGGATGCCAAGCTACTGCAGGAAGTGTCACAGATATGGACACACAAAAGAAAACTGTGAAAGTACATGCAAAAAATGTGGTAGCACACAGCACGAGACAGAGAAATGCACAAGAGGAGGGAGGTGCAATTTCTGTCAACAATTCGGTCACCTTTTCTCCTCTTGTCCCCACAGACATAGGACGGAGCAGCAGTGGCAACCCTGGAGGCAGCAAGGACAGCAACCGGGACACCAGCCGAGGCAAGCAGAGCCAGTGATTACCCCCCCACAAGAGGTAAGCGGTGAGATGGAGAAGGAGAAAGACCCCCCTCAGGCAAAAGGAGGGGACCCTAAAGAGCAGAGGATGGCCAAAAAACGTGCAAGTGGTGAAAAAACTGGCCCCCAGGAGCATGCTGGGTTAAGAGAGGAGCGGACGGCGGCCGAATCCGCTCCTCAGCAACCTCTGGCTCAGGGTCCCCCTGAGAGCGATGATCCGGGTGGAGAGGTGAAGGTTAAAAGGCGGAGGGGCTCCAGAAGACTCTATTCGGAGGCGGTCCAGGGGGAGCCGATGGAAGTACCTGCGGATGCAGGGAACCCAAGTGACGTTCCTCCACAGGTCCCCATAGGGGATACCCCCCCTCCTCCCTGCCAGGAGGAGGTTTCAGGGGTGACCGTCTCTGAGGTACCAGAGACTGAACTAAGTGAACACCCGACCCCTATGGAGGGGCAAGAGGTGGAAGAACCCAATGAGTCTGGAGCCCTGATTGCCAGGATGCCCGAGAACAACTATGCCTCAATCATGATGGAGGAGGGGGGTCGGCTGAGTGATGGTGCCTCCTCTCCTGCTTCCTCTATGCGTACAGTTGAGTCAGATTTTGGGGGGTATGAGGCTTCGGAGGGGGAATCAGAGGTGTAAGACGTTTTCTTGTACATTCCCATGGCTGAGTTGTCCGGTCTGTCCTTGAACGTGAGAAGTGTGAGCGCCAGAGTAAGAAGGGTTGCCCTATTTAATTACTTGTCGGTTTTTGCTGCTTCCGTCCTTTTCCTGCAGGAATGTGGCATCCCGCACAGATTAAATTATAAAGAATATGAAGATGATTGGGTGCACGGTCCATCAGTCTGGTCTGGATCAAATGAGTCCAGATCAGCAGGGGTCGCCATACTTTTTAAAGGGAACGTTTTAATTGAGAGTTTTAATGAAATTTTACCAGGCAGAATTTTATTGGTCAGCGCTTTTATTAATGGTATTAAATGGCAGTTTTTAAATTTTTATGGTTCTCCTGATAAGAATGAAAGAATAAAAATGTTGGAGATTTTACCCCTTTTTATTAACAATTCTAGTCCTCTTGTTTTATCAGGTGATTTTAATTGTATTTTAAGGGGAGAACGCCGTTTTTCGAACGCAGTGAGTAGGAACTATGATAAGACGTCTTTTATGTTAAAAAACTTGATTTTAGATTTTAATCTCACTGATGTTTTTAAAAAATGTAATTTTAACGTACCAGAGGAAGACGGTGTTACCTGGAGCAATGCAAGCTGTAGCTCCAGGATAGATTTTATTTTTTGTTCTTATCAAGTACTGCCTTTTAACTGTGATCTTTTTACCAATGTTTTTTCTGACCATAAATTATTGTATTTTAAAGTTAAAAGTGATTTTAAAAGGAGAACTGGTAGGAATGCCTGGAAGTTAAACGTGTCCCTTTTAGAAGATCCGCAGGTTTTATCAGATTTTATCACCTTTTACAAGGAATGCAGACGAGTAAAAGACCCCAACACTCCCACCAGTATCTGGTGGGAAAAAATGAAACTAAAAATAAAAGAATTTTTTATCCGTGTTGGGGTTAGGAAAGCTAAAGAAAAACGTGAATTTTATAATATCCTAAATACTCGTCTGCAAACCCTGTACAAATTCAGAGCACATGGGATGGAGGTGGAGAAGGAGGTACATGATCTTAAAAAAGAAATAACTAAGTGCCTGGAGCAGAAAGGAAAAGAAATTATCTTTAGGTCTCGAATACAGCATCTTGAGGAAAACGAGACCTGCTCCAGGTATTTTTTTAAGAAAATACATGAAAATAGAAGGTTAATAGAAAACATTGAAGGAGTGAATGATGTACAGGGTATTTTAAAAAAGGTGCAAGAGTTTTATGCGGATCTTTTCAATGTAAAACACATTGATGAATGTTTTATGAATGACTCGTTAAAGGAGATCACCAATTTTTTAGATCCTGTCTCACAGTCTTTTTTATTGCAGAATATTTCAGAGCAGGAGATTTTAGAGACCGTCAAGAGTTTTAAAACAGGTAAAGTGCCTGGGCCGGATGGTATACCCATTGAATTTTATGTTACTTTTTATGGTATTTTAAAAGAAGATTTGTTCTCCCTTTTTACGGAAGTCTTTAAGTCTAAAATCCTCCCAGGCTCATGGAAGAAGGGTGATGTCTCCCTGCTATTCAAAAAGGGAGACCGGTCGGAACTCAAAAACTGGAGACCAATCACCCTTCTGAACTGCGACTATAAAATAATGGCGAAACTGTGTGCTAACCGCTTAAAGAACGTAATCCATAAAATAATTCATACAAACCAAGTCTGTGGGGTGCCTGGGAGGAGTTTATGGGAGAACCTAAACCTTTTAAAGGATGTAATTAGCGACACCAAATTAAGAAAAGGAAAGCTGGCGGTTTTATCCATAGATTTTGAAAAAGCTTTCGACAGGGTGTCACATTTTTATCTTTTTAAGGTTTTAGAGAAAATGGGTATACCTGATGGCTTTTTATTGTCTCTTAGAGCTTTTTATGATAACTGTACTAGTAAAATTTTAGTAAATGGTTTTAAGACACAGGGCGTGTTTTTAAATTCCGGAGTGAAGCAGGGGTGTCCCTTGTCCCCACTACTCTTCATTTGCGCAATAGAGCCTCTTTTATGTACAATACGAAAGGATAAGCAGATCCATGGAGTCCCCCTGCCAGGAGGAGGGGGACTAGAGGCGAAGGTAGTGGGGTACATGGACGATGTTGCGGTGTTTTGCAGGGACACCCCATCGCTTCAGAAGACGCTAAAACAGATTCAATATTTTAATTGTGCCTCCGGTTTTAAAGTCAATTTTAACAAAAGTAACATTTTAAACATAGGCGGAATGCCTTTGTATGATGTGCCCGTCCCTGTGTCTGAGTCGGTGCAGATTTTAGGTGTCTCCTTTGACGAGTCTAATAATGGTTTTAATAGCTGGGACTTGGTGGCTCAAAAAATAAATAAGAAAATATGTATGTGGAACATGCGAGAACTTACAATGGAAGGGAAGGTTTTAATTACAAAAATGGTGCTTTTACCTATTTTATTGTATTTAAGTCTGGTTTTCCCACCCCCCGAAATGGTTCTAAAGAAAATAACAAAAGCTTGTTTTACTTTCTTTTGGAGTTCTAAGAGCGAAAAATTAAAGAGACAAATTGTGATAAAACCGAACTCCAGGGGCGGTAAGGATTTTCCAGATTTTAAAGCTTTCCTTTTAATAAAGTTTTTTAGCATGTGTTTTACTACTGTTTTTAAAGATAGCTACTGGTCTTATTTTGTTCGTTTTAATACTGGTTATTTTATGCGGAGGAACGGCTGGTTTTCTACAGTTTTAAGTTGCCCTTATTCTTTGAATTTACCCCCTCAATACATGATTTTAGGAAAAATTTTAAACTTATATAATTTTAAAGGTAAAAGTGTTCAGGATCTGTGCAATAGCAAAAAACTACTAAAGGAAATAAAAGAAACCAGTACCGTGACTCCCATCAAAAATTTTAACGAACAGAAGTGTATACAGATTTGGAAGATGTTGAGTATTAATTATCTTTTTAATTCACAGAAGGACCTGGCCTGGAGCTGCGCACACGAGTGTCTTCCATGCCGGGCATTCCAGCACCGAAGAGGATTATCCAACTCTGCAACCTGCCCGAGGGAGGGATGCCGACAAGAGGAGACCGTGCACCATCTAATATGGACTTGTTTTTACTCGCAGAAAATATGGACAAAGATACTCCCTCTGGTAAAAAGGATAACTGGACTAAAAGACTTAAATATTGCAGTGGTTTTTTATGGTTGCCTGGAATGCCCAACACGGACTCAAGAGACTATTGCATGGAAGATCATAAACTGTGTGAAGGCAGCTCTGTGGAAGGCCAGGAATATTTTATTGTTCAAGCATGAGGTTTTATCTGTGAAGGACATTTTATCTATCTGTTTTTATGAAATGTACCAGTACTATCTTTTAGACAAGAAGAGATTTCCGCTTTTATCTAGAAAATGGTTTTTAAAAGAATGGAATTCTATCTTGTAAAGCCACCAAGTGCCCATTTTATGTTTTAATATGTTGTAAATATGTTATTTATATGTAACTGTATTTATTGACATATTTGCACAACTTTGTTAACATTATTTAATTTTTAATAAAGTTGCCCCCGTAAGGGTAGTCAAGTTAAAAAAAAAATCTGTTCTTATCAGTTTAATATCTGATACGTCCCCTATCTGGGGACCATATATTAAATGGATTTTTGAGAACGGGGGCCGATTTCGAAGCTTGCTTCCGTCGCCCTATGCATTGACCCGATATGGCAGTATCTTCGGGTACAGTGCACCACCCCCTTACAGGGTTAAAAAGAAAGATTCCTACTTTCATTGCTACCTGCTTGCTGGCTAGCCAGCTAGCCAGCCCTGTGGGCCTTGCTGCTGCTGCTGCTGCTGCAGCCAAAAAACAAAAGGTGGTGCTGCTGCTGCTTCTGCTGCTTCTGCTTGTGTCTGGCCGCTGTTGGAGCGTCCAGGCACAGGACTTCTGCTGCTGCTGACTAAATGGCCTCCTTAATTGGATCATTTGAGTAGCCAGCACACCTGTGCAGGTAGGGCATGACATGATAGGCAGCTGCCTTGATAGCGGGTGGGTGCTGAATGTTCCTAATTGACAAAATAAGATTAATGCTTATGAAGAAATATAAAATCTCATCCCTTCCCCAATATCGCGCCACACCCCTACCCCTTAATTCCCTGGTTGAACTTGATGGACATATGTCTTTTTTCGACCGTACTAACTATGTAACTATGTAACATAACATGGGGGGGTCTCCTGGCTGTTCACACAGGTGTGTCATTGCTGTACATTGACCATGCATTGCTTCTGTGGTATTGCAAAGGCAAAGACAAATGCTTCCAGCCATCCATTGCACTAATGGATTGGTCATCAGCTGGCTGTCTATGTCCCGCATCAATATAGACCAAAGTACAGAGGGTTAGGCTATGCTATTGTGAACCTACCTGATGCATCAGAAGGTGCGAGGCCCTTGCTAAATTCTGTGCACAGACTTTGAGATCTATACTTTAGACTGTATCTAAACCTGCTCCAACATGGACTGACATTCTGGCCTACTTTCAGCCGATGCGACTTGTCTGTCGCTGAACAGTCGCTTTTTATGTATTCAGCACCTATGTATAATGTTGTAAAAATGCTCTAGAAGCTAAAGTCGCAGAAATGTCACACATATTTGGCCTGCAACTTTCTGTGCGACAAATTCAGACAGGAAAAATCAGTATAAATCCTTAGAAAATTATCCCCCAGTGTCTCCATCTGCTGGCGGTATTGAATAAGCATTGCTGCACTGATGGGGTATGCATTAGACGAAAAAAAAGAAGAAAAAGAAGAATAATACGCCCAGAAAAGAGGCGAAAAGGAGAAAAACGTAAAAAAACGTGAAAAAAAAGTAAGAGGAAGAGAAGGGAAAAAAAGGTGGAAATGGGTTTAAAAGTGATTTCGGCGGAGAAATATATATATATATATATATATATATATATATATATATGCGCACACACACACATATATATAAACGTATTCTCCGTTGAGATATTGCAGCCGCTGCTGTGTCCAGGCCCAGGAGCCTTAGCACTGTGCTGTGATGTCACTCAATACCACTGACATCACTAGGTGTAAACAACATCTCTCCTTTGCTGTGTATGTGACTATGGAGCTGTTTGGTGATGTCGTCTATTATGGCCTTCATAGAAGCAACAGGAGATTGTTGCATCCATCTAGAACCCTCAGAACTACAGTGCTATGATGTCACTCACTTCCACAGGCCTTGCAGAGTGTAAACAACAACAACCCAGCTTTGTTGTGTATGTAACCATAGGGATTGTGATGTCACCTAGAACCTTCACAGCAGCGACAGCTTTATGAGGAGCATCAGCACTGCTCTGCCTGAGCAGAACCATCACCGCCATAGGTTGTCAAATAACCCGGATTTAACCCACACAGGTAAGTCCAATGGGGTGCAGGCATGTCCTCTATGCTTACAGCTTCCCGTGGGTGTTGGTTTGATACCGTTTGGGGACAGCCAAGGAGGCATCTGCAGGCAACAAAGGTAGGTGTGTGCTTGTGTGTGTGTTTCCTATGCAGATCCTAAGCCCAGTGTCACATGCAAGTAGGAGGAGTAAGAAGGGTTCCTGGCAAATCCGGGTTATGGATTGCATTTAAAAAGGCCCCGTGGGAGTGCAATGGGCCCCTGTCTTGCTGCTTAGCAATAATGGTATGGGTTTAGGTTCTGCTGTGTGTACTGGTGGTTGACTGCCCCCCAGCCCAGAGTGTGCATGGAAAATTGTCTGGCAGCCTCCCTGACAGCAAGCAGTGATAGTGCCCATGAAGGGGACCTTGTTGGGCCCGCCCCTTTCACGGTTATCGCTTCTCGGCCTTTTGGCTAAGATCAAGTGTAGTATCTGTTCTTATCAGTTTAATATCTGATACGTCCCCTATCTGGGGACCATATATTAAATGGATTTTTGAGAACGGGGGCCGATTTCGAAGCTTGCTTCCGTCGCCCTATGCATTGACCCGATATGGCAGTATCTTCGGGTACAGTGCACCACCCCCTTACAGGGTTAAAAAGAAAGATTCCTACTTTCATTGCTACCTGCTTGCTGGCTAGCCAGCTAGCCAGCCCTGTGGGCCTTGCTGCTGCTGCTGCTGCTGCAGCCAAAAAACAAAAGGTGGTGCTGCTGCTGCTTCTGCTGCTTCTGCTTGTGTCTGGCCGCTGTTGGAGCGTCCAGGCACAGGACTTCTGCTGCTGCTGACTAAATGGCCTCCTTAATTGGATCATTTGAGTAGCCAGCACACCTGTGCAGGTAGGGCATGACATGATAGGCAGCTGCCTTGATAGCGGGTGGGTGCTGAATGTTCCTAATTGACAAAATAAGATTAATGCTTATGAAGAAATATAAAATCTCATCCCTTCCCCAATATCGCGCCACACCCCTACCCCTTAATTCCCTGGTTGAACTTGATGGACATATGTCTTTTTTCGACCGTACTAACTATGTAACTATGTAACATAACATGGGGGGGTCTCCTGGCTGTTCACAGGTGTGTCATTGCTGTACATTGACCATGCATTGCTTCTGTGGTATTGCAAAGGCAAAGACAAATGCTTCCAGCCATCCATTGCACTAATGGATTGGTCATCAGCTGGCTGTCTATGTCCCGCATCAATATAGACCAAAGTACAGAGGGTTAGGCTATGCTATAGTGCACCTACCTGATGCATCAGAAGGTGCGAGGCCCTTGCTAAATTCTGTGCACAGACTTTGAGATCTATGCTTTAGACTGTATCTAAACCTGCTCCAACATGGACTGACATTCTGGCCTACTTTCAGCCGATGCGACTTGTCTGTCGCTGAACAGTCGCTTTTTATGTATTCAGCACCTATGTATAATGTTGTAAAAATGCTCTAGAAGCTAAAGTCGCAGAAATGTCACACATATTTGGCCTGCAACTTTCTGTGCGACAAATTCAGACAGGAAAAATCAGTATAAATCCTTAGAAAATTATCCCCCAGTGTCTCCATCTGCTGGCGGTATTGAATAAGCATTGCTGCACTGATGGGGTATGCATTAGACGAAAAAAAAGAAGAAAAAGAAGAATAATACGCCCAGAAAAGAGGCGAAAAGGAGAAAAACGTAAAAAAACGTGAAAAAAAAGTAAGAGGAAGAGAAGGGAAAAAAAGGTGGAAATGGGTTTAAAAGTGATTTCGGCGGAGAAATATATATATATATATATATATATATATATATATATATATATATACGCGCACACACACACATATATATAAACGTATTCTCCGTTGAGATATTGCAGCCGCTGCTGTGTCCAGGCCCAGGAGCCTTAGCACTGTGCTGTGATGTCACTCAATACCACTGACATCACTAGGTGTAAACAACATCTCTCCTTTGCTGTGTATGTGACTATGGAGCTGTTTGGTGATGTCGTCTATTATGGCCTTCATAGAAGCAACAGGAGATTGTTGCATCCATCTAGAACCCTCAGAACTACAGTGCTATGATGTCACTCACTTCCACAGGCCTTGCAGAGTGTAAACAACAACAACCCAGCTTTGTTGTGTATGTAACCATAGGGATTGTGATGTCACCTAGAACCTTCACAGCAGCGACAGCTTTATGAGGAGCATCAGCACTGCTCTGCCTGAGCAGAACCATCACCGCCATAGGTTGTCAAATAACCCGGATTTAACCCACACAGGTAAGTCCAATGGGGTGCAGGCATGTCCTCTATGCTTACAGCTTCCCGTGGGTGTTGGTTTGATACCGTTTGGGGACAGCCAAGGAGGCATCTGCAGGCAACAAAGGTAGGTGTGTGCTTGTGTGTGTGTTTCCTATGCAGATCCTAAGCCCAGTGTCACATGCAAGTAGGAGGAGTAAGAAGGGTTCCTGGCAAATCCGGGTTATGGATTGCATTTAAAAAGGCCCCGTGGGAGTGCAATGGGCCCCTGTCTTGCTGCTTAGCAATAATGGTATGGGTTTAGGTTCTGCTGTGTGTACTGGTGGTTGACTGCCCCCCAGCCCAGAGTGTGCATGGAAAATTGTCTGGCAGCCTCCCTGACAGCAAGCAGTGATAGTGCCCATGAAGGGGACCTTGTTGGGCCCGCCCCTTTCACGGTTATCGCTTCTCGGCCTTTTGGCTAAGATCAAGTGTAGTATCTGTTCTTATCAGTTTAATATCTGATACGTCCCCTATCTGGGGACCATATATTAAATGGATTTTTGAGAACGGGGGCCGATTTCGAAGCTTGCTTCCGTCGCCCTATGCATTGACCCGATATGGCAGTATCTTCGGGTACAGTGCACCACCCCCTTACAGGGTTAAAAAGAAAGATTCCTACTTTCATTGCTACCTGCTTGCTGGCTAGCCAGCTAGCCAGCCCTGTGGGCCTTGCTGCTGCTGCTGCTGCTGCAGCCAAAAAACAAAAGGTGGTGCTGCTGCTGCTTCTGCTGCTTCTGCTTGTGTCTGGCCGCTGTTGGAGCGTCCAGGCACAGGACTTCTGCTGCTGCTGACTAAATGGCCTCCTTAATTGGATCATTTGAGTAGCCAGCACACCTGTGCAGGTAGGGCATGACATGATAGGCAGCTGCCTTGATAGCGGGTGGGTGCTGAATGTTCCTAATTGACAAAATAAGATTAATGCTTATGAAGAAATATAAAATCTCATCCCTTCCCCAATATCGCGCCACACCCCTACCCCTTAATTCCCTGGTTGAACTTGATGGACATATGTCTTTTTTCGACCGTACTAACTATGTAACTATGTAACATAACATGGGGGGGTCTCCTGGCTGTTCACAGGTGTGTCATTGCTGTACATTGACCATGCATTGCTTCTGTGGTATTGCAAAGGCAAAGACAAATGCTTCCAGCCATCCATTGCACTAATGGATTGGTCATCAGCTGGCTGTCTATGTCCCGCATCAATATAGACCAAAGTACAGAGGGTTAGGCTATGCTATAGTGCACCTACCTGATGCATCAGAAGGTGCGAGGCCCTTGCTAAATTCTGTGCACAGACTTTGAGATCTATGCTTTAGACTGTATCTAAACCTGCTCCAACATGGACTGACATTCTGGCCTACTTTCAGCCGATGCGACTTGTCTGTCGCTGAACAGTCGCTTTTTATGTATTCAGCACCTATGTATAATGTTGTAAAAATGCTCTAGAAGCTAAAGTCGCAGAAATGTCACACATATTTGGCCTGCAACTTTCTGTGCGACAAATTCAGACAGGAAAAATCAGTATAAATCCTTAGAAAATTATCCCCCAGTGTCTCCATCTGCTGGCGGTATTGAATAAGCATTGCTGCACTGATGGGGTATGCATTAGACGAAAAAAAAGAAGAAAAAGAAGAATAATACGCCCAGAAAAGAGGCGAAAAGGAGAAAAACGTAAAAAAACGTGAAAAAAAAGTAAGAGGAAGAGAAGGGAAAAAAAGGTGGAAATGGGTTTAAAAGTGATTTCGGCGGAGAAATATATATATATATATATATATATATATATATATATATATATATATACGCGCACACACACACATATATATAAACGTATTCTCCGTTGAGATATTGCAGCCGCTGCTGTGTCCAGGCCCAGGAGCCTTAGCACTGTGCTGTGATGTCACTCAATACCACTGACATCACTAGGTGTAAACAACATCTCTCCTTTGCTGTGTATGTGACTATGGAGCTGTTTGGTGATGTCGTCTATTATGGCCTTCATAGAAGCAACAGGAGATTGTTGCATCCATCTAGAACCCTCAGAACTACAGTGCTATGATGTCACTCACTTCCACAGGCCTTGCAGAGTGTAAACAACAACAACCCAGCTTTGTTGTGTATGTAACCATAGGGATTGTGATGTCACCTAGAACCTTCACAGCAGCGACAGCTTTATGAGGAGCATCAGCACTGCTCTGCCTGAGCAGAACCATCACCGCCATAGGTTGTCAAATAACCCGGATTTAACCCACACAGGTAAGTCCAATGGGGTGCAGGCATGTCCTCTATGCTTACAGCTTCCCGTGGGTGTTGGTTTGATACCGTTTGGGGACAGCCAAGGAGGCATCTGCAGGCAACAAAGGTAGGTGTGTGCTTGTGTGTGTGTTTCCTATGCAGATCCTAAGCCCAGTGTCACATGCAAGTAGGAGGAGTAAGAAGGGTTCCTGGCAAATCCGGGTTATGGATTGCATTTAAAAAGGCCCCGTGGGAGTGCAATGGGCCCCTGTCTTGCTGCTTAGCAATAATGGTATGGGTTTAGGTTCTGCTGTGTGTACTGGTGGTTGACTGCCCCCCAGCCCAGAGTGTGCATGGAAAATTGTCTGGCAGCCTCCCTGACAGCAAGCAGTGATAGTGCCCATGAAGGGGACCTTGTTGGGCCCGCCCCTTTCACGGTTATCGCTTCTCGGCCTTTTGGCTAAGATCAAGTGTAGTATCTGTTCTTATCAGTTTAATATCTGATACGTCCCCTATCTGGGGACCATATATTAAATGGATTTTTGAGAACGGGGGCCGATTTCGAAGCTTGCTTCCGTCGCCCTATGCATTGACCCGATATGGCAGTATCTTCGGGTACAGTGCACCACCCCCTTACAGGGTTAAAAAGAAAGATTCCTACTTTCATTGCTACCTGCTTGCTGGCTAGCCAGCTAGCCAGCCCTGTGGGCCTTGCTGCTGCTGCTGCTGCTGCAGCCAAAAAACAAAAGGTGGTGCTGCTGCTGCTTCTGCTGCTTCTGCTTGTGTCTGGCCGCTGTTGGAGCGTCCAGGCACAGGACTTCTGCTGCTGCTGACTAAATGGCCTCCTTAATTGGATCATTTGAGTAGCCAGCACACCTGTGCAGGTAGGGCATGACATGATAGGCAGCTGCCTTGATAGCGGGTGGGTGCTGAATGTTCCTAATTGACAAAATAAGATTAATGCTTATGAAGAAATATAAAATCTCATCCCTTCCCCAATATCGCGCCACACCCCTACCCCTTAATTCCCTGGTTGAACTTGATGGACATATGTCTTTTTTCGACCGTACTAACTATGTAACTATGTAACATAACATGGGGGGGTCTCCTGGCTGTTCACAGGTGTGTCATTGCTGTACATTGACCATGCATTGCTTCTGTGGTATTGCAAAGGCAAAGACAAATGCTTCCAGCCATCCATTGCACTAATGGATTGGTCATCAGCTGGCTGTCTATGTCCCGCATCAATATAGACCAAAGTACAGAGGGTTAGGCTATGCTATAGTGCACCTACCTGATGCATCAGAAGGTGCGAGGCCCTTGCTAAATTCTGTGCACAGACTTTGAGATCTATGCTTTAGACTGTATCTAAACCTGCTCCAACATGGACTGACATTCTGGCCTACTTTCAGCCGATGCGACTTGTCTGTCGCTGAACAGTCGCTTTTTATGTATTCAGCACCTATGTATAATGTTGTAAAAATGCTCTAGAAGCTAAAGTCGCAGAAATGTCACACATATTTGGCCTGCAACTTTCTGTGCGACAAATTCAGACAGGAAAAATCAGTATAAATCCTTAGAAAATTATCCCCCAGTGTCTCCATCTGCTGGCGGTATTGAATAAGCATTGCTGCACTGATGGGGTATGCATTAGACGAAAAAAAAGAAGAAAAAGAAGAATAATACGCCCAGAAAAGAGGCGAAAAGGAGAAAAACGTAAAAAAACGTGAAAAAAAAGTAAGAGGAAGAGAAGGGAAAAAAAGGTGGAAATGGGTTTAAAAGTGATTTCGGCGGAGAAATATATATATATATATATATATATATATATATATATATATATATATATACGCGCACACACACACATATATATAAACGTATTCTCCGTTGAGATATTGCAGCCGCTGCTGTGTCCAGGCCCAGGAGCCTTAGCACTGTGCTGTGATGTCACTCAATACCACTGACATCACTAGGTGTAAACAACATCTCTCCTTTGCTGTGTATGTGACTATGGAGCTGTTTGGTGATGTCGTCTATTATGGCCTTCATAGAAGCAACAGGAGATTGTTGCATCCATCTAGAACCCTCAGAACTACAGTGCTATGATGTCACTCACTTCCACAGGCCTTGCAGAGTGTAAACAACAACAACCCAGCTTTGTTGTGTATGTAACCATAGGGATTGTGATGTCACCTAGAACCTTCACAGCAGCGACAGCTTTATGAGGAGCATCAGCACTGCTCTGCCTGAGCAGAACCATCACCGCCATAGGTTGTCAAATAACCCGGATTTAACCCACACAGGTAAGTCCAATGGGGTGCAGGCATGTCCTCTATGCTTACAGCTTCCCGTGGGTGTTGGTTTGATACCGTTTGGGGACAGCCAAGGAGGCATCTGCAGGCAACAAAGGTAGGTGTGTGCTTGTGTGTGTGTTTCCTATGCAGATCCTAAGCCCAGTGTCACATGCAAGTAGGAGGAGTAAGAAGGGTTCCTGGCAAATCCGGGTTATGGATTGCATTTAAAAAGGCCCCGTGGGAGTGCAATGGGCCCCTGTCTTGCTGCTTAGCAATAATGGTATGGGTTTAGGTTCTGCTGTGTGTACTGGTGGTTGACTGCCCCCCAGCCCAGAGTGTGCATGGAAAATTGTCTGGCAGCCTCCCTGACAGCAAGCAGTGATAGTGCCCATGAAGGGGACCTTGTTGGGCCCGCCCCTTTCACGGTTATCGCTTCTCGGCCTTTTGGCTAAGATCAAGTGTAGTATCTGTTCTTATCAGTTTAATATCTGATACGTCCCCTATCTGGGGACCATATATTAAATGGATTTTTGAGAACGGGGGCCGATTTCGAAGCTTGCTTCCGTCGCCCTATGCATTGACCCGATATGGCAGTATCTTCGGGTACAGTGCACCACCCCCTTACAGGGTTAAAAAGAAAGATTCCTACTTTCATTGCTACCTGCTTGCTGGCTAGCCAGCTAGCCAGCCCTGTGGGCCTTGCTGCTGCTGCTGCTGCAGCCAAAAAACAAAAGGTGGTGCTGCTGCTGCTTCTGCTGCTTCTGCTTGTGTCTGGCCGCTGTTGGAGCGTCCAGGCACAGGACTTCTGCTGCTGCTGACTAAATGGCCTCCTTAATTGGATCATTTGAGTAGCCAGCACACCTGTGCAGGTAGGGCATGACATGATAGGCAGCTGCCTTGATAGCGGGTGGGTGCTGAATGTTCCTAATTGACAAAATAAGATTAATGCTTATGAAGAAATATAAAATCTCATCCCTTCCCCAATATCGCGCCACACCCCTACCCCTTAATTCCCTGGTTGAACTTGATGGACATATGTCTTTTTTCGACCGTACTAACTATGTAACTATGTAACATAACATGGGGGGGTCTCCTGGCTGTTCACACAGGTGTGTCATTGCTGTACATTGACCATGCATTGCTTCTGTGGTATTGCAAAGGCAAAGACAAATGCTTCCAGCCATCCATTGCACTAATGGATTGGTCATCAGCTGGCTGTCTATGTCCCGCATCAATATAGACCAAAGTACAGAGGGTTAGGCTATGCTATAGTGCACCTACCTGATGCATCAGAAGGTGCGAGGCCCTTGCTAAATTCTGTGCACAGACTTTGAGATCTATACTTTAGACTGTATCTAAACCTGCTCCAACATGGACTGACATTCTGGCCTACTTTCAGCCGATGCGACTTGTCTGTCGCTGAACAGTCGCTTTTTATGTATTCAGCACCTATGTATAATGTTGTAAAAATGCTCTAGAAGCTAAAGTCGCAGAAATGTCACACATATTTGGCCTGCAACTTTCTGTGCGACAAATTCAGACAGGAAAAATCAGTATAAATCCTTAGAAAATTATCCCCCAGTGTCTCCATCTGCTGGCGGTATTGAATAAGCATTGCTGCACTGATGGGGTATGCATTAGACGAAAAAAAAGAAGAAAAAGAAGAATAATACGCCCAGAAAAGAGGCGAAAAGGAGAAAAACGTAAAAAAACGTGAAAAAAAAGTAAGAGGAAGAGAAGGGAAAAAAAGGTGGAAATGGGTTTAAAAGTGATTTCGGCGGAGAAATATATATATATATATATATATATATATATATATATATATATATACGCGCACACACACACATATATATAAACGTATTCTCCGTTGAGATATTGCAGCCGCTGCTGTGTCCAGGCCCAGGAGCCTTAGCACTGTGCTGTGATGTCACTCAATACCACTGACATCACTAGGTGTAAACAACATCTCTCCTTTGCTGTGTATGTGACTATGGAGCTGTTTGGTGATGTCGTCTATTATGGCCTTCATAGAAGCAACAGGAGATTGTTGCATCCATCTAGAACCCTCAGAACTACAGTGCTATGATGTCACTCACTTCCACAGGCCTTGCAGAGTGTAAACAACAACAACCCAGCTTTGTTGTGTATGTAACCATAGGGATTGTGATGTCACCTAGAACCTTCACAGCAGCGACAGCTTTATGAGGAGCATCAGCACTGCTCTGCCTGAGCAGAACCATCACCGCCATAGGTTGTCAAATAACCCGGATTTAACCCACACAGGTAAGTCCAATGGGGTGCAGGCATGTCCTCTATGCTTACAGCTTCCCGTGGGTGTTGGTTTGATACCGTTTGGGGACAGCCAAGGAGGCATCTGCAGGCAACAAAGGTAGGTGTGTGCTTGTGTGTGTGTTTCCTATGCAGATCCTAAGCCCAGTGTCACATGCAAGTAGGAGGAGTAAGAAGGGTTCCTGGCAAATCCGGGTTATGGATTGCATTTAAAAAGGCCCCGTGGGAGTGCAATGGGCCCCTGTCTTGCTGCTTAGCAATAATGGTATGGGTTTAGGTTCTGCTGTGTGTACTGGTGGTTGACTGCCCCCCAGCCCAGAGTGTGCATGGAAAATTGTCTGGCAGCCTCCCTGACAGCAAGCAGTGATAGTGCCCATGAAGGGGACCTTGTTGGGCCCGCCCCTTTCACGGTTATCGCTTCTCGGCCTTTTGGCTAAGATCAAGTGTAGTATCTGTTCTTATCAGTTTAATATCTGATACGTCCCCTATCTGGGGACCATATATTAAATGGATTTTTGAGAACGGGGGCCGATTTCGAAGCTTGCTTCCGTCGCCCTATGCATTGACCCGATATGGCAGTATCTTCGGGTACAGTGCACCACCCCCTTACAGGGTTAAAAAGAAAGATTCCTACTTTCATTGCTACCTGCTTGCTGGCTAGCCAGCTAGCCAGCCCTGTGGGCCTTGCTGCTGCTGCTGCTGCTGCAGCCAAAAAACAAAAGGTGGTGCTGCTGCTGCTTCTGCTGCTTCTGCTTGTGTCTGGCCGCTGTTGGAGCGTCCAGGCACAGGACTTCTGCTGCTGCTGACTAAATGGCCTCCTTAATTGGATCATTTGAGTAGCCAGCACACCTGTGCAGGTAGGGCATGACATGATAGGCAGCTGCCTTGATAGCGGGTGGGTGCTGAATGTTCCTAATTGACAAAATAAGATTAATGCTTATGAAGAAATATAAAATCTCATCCCTTCCCCAATATCGCGCCACACCCCTACCCCTTAATTCCCTGGTTGAACTTGATGGACATATGTCTTTTTTCGACCGTACTAACTATGTAACTATGTAACATAACATGGGGGGGTCTCCTGGCTGTTCACACAGGTGTGTCATTGCTGTACATTGACCATGCATTGCTTCTGTGGTATTGCAAAGGCAAAGACAAATGCTTCCAGCCATCCATTGCACTAATGGATTGGTCATCAGCTGGCTGTCTATGTCCCGCATCAATATAGACCAAAGTACAGAGGGTTAGGCTATGCTATAGTGCACCTACCTGATGCATCAGAAGGTGCGAGGCCCTTGCTAAATTCTGTGCACAGACTTTGAGATCTATGCTTTAGACTGTATCTAAACCTGCTCCAACATGGACTGACATTCTGGCCTACTTTCAGCCGATGCGACTTGTCTGTCGCTGAACAGTCGCTTTTTATGTATTCAGCACCTATGTATAATGTTGTAAAAATGCTCTAGAAGCTAAAGTCGCAGAAATGTCACACATATTTGGCCTGCAACTTTCTGTGCGACAAATTCAGACAGGAAAAATCAGTATAAATCCTTAGAAAATTATCCCCCAGTGTCTCCATCTGCTGGCGGTATTGAATAAGCATTGCTGCACTGATGGGGTATGCATTAGACGAAAAAAAAGAAGAAAAAGAAGAATAATACGCCCAGAAAAGAGGCGAAAAGGAGAAAAACGTAAAAAAACTTGAAAAAAAAGTAAGAGGAAGAGAAGGGAAAAAAAGGTGGAAATGGGTTTAAAAGTGATTTCGGCGGAGAAATAAATATATATATATATATATATATATATATATATATATATATATACGCGCACACACACACATATATATAAACGTATTCTCCGTTGAGATATTGCAGCCGCTGCTGTGTCCAGGCCCAGGAGCCTTAGCACTGTGCTGTGATGTCACTCAATACCACTGACATCACTAGGTGTAAACAACATCTCTCCTTTGCTGTGTATGTGACTATGGAGCTGTTTGGTGATGTCGTCTATTATGGCCTTCATAGAAGCAACAGGAGATTGTTGCATCCATCTAGAACCCTCAGAACTACAGTGCTATGATGTCACTCACTTCCACAGGCCTTGCAGAGTGTAAACAACAACAACCCAGCTTTGTTGTGTATGTAACCATAGGGATTGTGATGTCACCTAGAACCTTCACAGCAGCGACAGCTTTATGAGGAGCATCAGCACTGCTCTGCCTGAGCAGAACCATCACCGCCATAGGTTGTCAAATAACCCGGATTTAACCCACACAGGTAAGTCCAATGGGGTGCAGGCATGTCCTCTATGCTTACAGCTTCCCGTGGGTGTTGGTTTGATACCGTTTGGGGACAGCCAAGGAGGCATCTGCAGGCAACAAAGGTAGGTGTGTGCTTGTGTGTGTGTTTCCTATGCAGATCCTAAGCCCAGTGTCACATGCAAGTAGGAGGAGTAAGAAGGGTTCCTGGCAAATCCGGGTTATGGATTGCATTTAAAAAGGCCCCGTGGGAGTGCAATGGGCCCCTGTCTTGCTGCTTAGCAATAATGGTATGGGTTTAGGTTCTGCTGTGTGTACTGGTGGTTGACTGCCCCCCAGCCCAGAGTGTGCATGGAAAATTGTCTGGCAGCCTCCCTGACAGCAAGCAGTGATAGTGCCCATGAAGGGGACCTTGTTGGGCCCGCCCCTTTCACGGTTATCGCTTCTCGGCCTTTTGGCTAAGATCAAGTGTAGTATCTGTTCTTATCAGTTTAATATCTGATACGTCCCCTATCTGGGGACCATATATTAAATGGATTTTTGAGAACGGGGGCCGATTTCGAAGCTTGCTTCCGTCGCCCTATGCATTGACCCGATATGGCAGTATCTTCGGGTACAGTGCACCACCCCCTTACAGGGTTAAAAAGAAAGATTCCTACTTTCATTGCTACCTGCTTGCTGGCTAGCCAGCTAGCCAGCCCTGTGGGCCTTGCTGCTGCTGCTGCTGCTGCTTCTGCTGCTTCTGCTTGTGTCTGGCCGCTGTTGGAGCGTCCAGGCACAGGACTTCTGCTGCTGCTGACTAAATGGCCTCCTTAATTGGATCATTTGAGTAGCCAGCACACCTGTGCAGGTAGGGCATGACATGATAGGCAGCTGCCTTGATAGCGGGTGGGTGCTGAATGTTCCTAATTGACAAAATAAGATTAATGCTTATGAAGAAATATAAAATCTCATCCCTTCCCCAATATCGCGCCACACCCCTACCCCTTAATTCCCTGGTTGAACTTGATGGACATATGTCTTTTTTCGACCGTACTAACTATGTAACTATGTAACATAACATGGGGGGGTCTCCTGGCTGTTCACACAGGTGTGTCATTGCTGTACATTGACCATGCATTGCTTCTGTGGTATTGCAAAGGCAAAGACAAATGCTTCCAGCCATCCATTGCACTAATGGATTGGTCATCAGCTGGCTGTCTATGTCCCGCATCAATATAGACCAAAGTACAGAGGGTTAGGCTATGCTATAGTGCACCTACCTGATGCATCAGAAGGTGCGAGGCCCTTGCTAAATTCTGTGCACAGACTTTGAGATCTATGCTTTAGACTGTATCTAAACCTGCTCCAACATGGACTGACATTCTGGCCTACTTTCAGCCGATGCGACTTGTCTGTCGCTGAACAGTCGCTTTTTATGTATTCAGCACCTATGTATAATGTTGTAAAAATGCTCTAGAAGCTAAAGTCGCAGAAATGTCACACATATTTGGCCTGCAACTTTCTGTGCGACAAATTCAGACAGGAAAAATCAGTATAAATCCTTAGAAAATTATCCCCCAGTGTCTCCATCTGCTGGCGGTATTGAATAAGCATTGCTGCACTGATGGGGTATGCATTAGACGAAAAAAAAGAAGAAAAAGAAGAATAATACGCCCAGAAAAGAGGCGAAAAGGAGAAAAACGTAAAAAAACGTGAAAAAAAAGTAAGAGGAAGAGAAGGGAAAAAAAGGTGGAAATGGGTTTAAAAGTGATTTCGGCGGAGAAATATATATATATATATATATATATATATATATATATATATATACGCGCACACACACACATATATATAAACGTATTCTCCGTTGAGATATTGCAGCCGCTGCTGTGTCCAGGCCCAGGAGCCTTAGCACTGTGCTGTGATGTCACTCAATACCACTGACATCACTAGGTGTAAACAACATCTCTCCTTTGCTGTGTATGTGACTATTGAGCTGTTTGGTGATGTCGTCTATTATGGCCTTCATAGAAGCAACAGGAGATTGTTGCATCCATCTAGAACCCTCAGAACTACAGTGCTATGATATCACTCACTTCCACAGGCCTTGCAGAGTGTAAACAACAACAACCCAGCTTTGTTGTGTATGTAACCATAGGGATTGTGATGTCACCTAGAACCTTCACAGCAGCGACAGCTTTATGAGGAGCATCAGCACTGCTCTGCCTGAGCAGAACCATCACCGCCATAGGTTGTCAAATAACCCGGATTTAACCCACACAGGTAAGTCCAATGGGGTGCAGGCATGTCCTCTATGCTTACAGCTTCCCGTGGGTGTTGGTTTGATACCGTTTGGGGACAGCCAAGGAGGCATCTGCAGGCAACAAAGGTAGGTGTGTGCTTGTGTGTGTGTTTCCTATGCAGATCCTAAGCCCAGTGTCACATGCAAGTAGGAGGAGTAAGAAGGGTTCCTGGCAAATCCGGGTTATGGATTGCATTTAAAAAGGCCCCGTGGGAGTGCAATGGGCCCCTGTCTTGCTGCTTAGCAATAATGGTATGGGTTTAGGTTCTGCTGTGTGTACTGGTGGTTGACTGCCCCCCAGCCCAGAGTGTGCATGGAAAATTGTCTGGCAGCCTCCCTGACAGCAAGCAGTGATAGTGCCCATGAAGGGGACCTTGTTGGGCCCGCCCCTTTCACGGTTATCGCTTCTCGGCCTTTTGGCTAAGATCAAGTGTAGTATCTGTTCTTATCAGTTTAATATCTGATACGTCCCCTATCTGGGGACCATATATTAAATGGATTTTTGAGAACGGGGGCCGATTTCGAAGCTTGCTTCCGTCGCCCTATGCATTGACCCGATATGGCAGTATCTTCGGGTACAGTGCACCACCCCCTTACAGGGTTAAAAAGAAAGATTCCTACTTTCATTGCTACCTGCTTGCTGGCTAGCCAGCTAGCCAGCCCTGTGGGCCTTGCTGCTGCTGCTGCTGCTGCTGCAGCCAAAAAACAAAAGGTGGTGCTGCTGCTGCTTCTGCTGTTGGAGCGTCCAGGCACAGGACTTCTGCTGCTGCTGACTAAATGGCCTCCTTAATTGGATCATTTGAGTAGCCAGCACACCTGTGCAGGTAGGGCATGACATGATAGGCAGCTGCCTTGATAGCGGGTGGGTGCTGAATGTTCCTAATTGACAAAATAAGATTAATGCTTATGAAGAAATATAAAATCTCATCCCTTCCCCAATATCGCGCCACACCCCTACCCCTTAATTCCCTGGTTGAACTTGATGGACATATGTCTTTTTTCGACCGTACTAACTATGTAACTATGTAACATAACATGGGGGGGGGGGGGGTCTCCTGGCTGTTCACACAGGTGTGTCATTGCTGTACATTGACCATGCATTGCTTCTGTGGTATTGCAAAGGCAAAGACAAATGCTTCCAGCCATCCATTGCACTAATGGATTGGTCATCAGCTGGCTGTCTATGTCCCGCATCAATATAGACCAAAGTACAGAGGGTTAGGCTATGCTATTGTGCACCTACCTGATGCATCAGAAGGTGCGAGGCCCTTGCTAAATTCTGTGCACAGACTTTGAGATCTATGCTTTAGACTGTATCTAAACCTGCTCCAACATGGACTGACATTCTGGCCTACTTTCAGCCGATGCGACTTGTCTGTCGCTGAACAGTCGCTTTTTATGTATTCAGCACCTATGTATAATGTTGTAAAAATGCTCTAGAAGCTAAAGTCGCAGAAATGTCACACATATTTGGCCTGCAACTTTCTGTGCGACAAATTCAGACAGGAAAAATCAGTATAAATCCTTAGAAAATTATCCCCCAGTGTCTCCATCTGCTGGCGGTATTGAATAA
Source organism: Hyla sarda (assembly GCF_029499605.1). Taxonomy (NCBI): domain Eukaryota; kingdom Metazoa; phylum Chordata; class Amphibia; order Anura; family Hylidae; genus Hyla; species Hyla sarda. The sequence goes on along the minus strand of NW_026610915.1, from coordinate 65,858 downwards.
GCATTGCTGCACTGATGGGGTATGCATTAGACGAAAAAAAAGAAGAAAAAGAAGAATAATACGCCCAGAAAAGAGGCGAAAAGGAGAAAAACGTAAAAAAACGTGAAAAAAAAGTAAGAGGAAGAGAAGGGAAAAAAAGGTGGAAATGGGTTTAAAAGTGATTTCGGCGGAGAAATATATATATATATATATATATATATATATATATATATATATATGCGCACACACACACATAGATATAAACGTATTCTCCGTTGAGATATTGCAGCCGCTGCTGTGTCCAGGCCCAGGAGCCTTAGCACTGTGCTGTGATGTCACTCAATACCACTGACATCACTAGGTGTAAACAACATCTCTCCTTTGCTGTGTATGTGACTATGGAGCTGTTTGGTGATGTCGTCTATTACGGCCTTCATAGAAGCAACAGGAGATTGTTGCATCCATCTTGAACCCTCAGAACTACAGTGCTATGATGTCACTCACTTCCACAGGCCTTGCAGAGTGTAAACAACAACAACCCAGCTTTGTTGTGTATGTAACCATAGGGATTTGTGATGTCACCTAGAACCTTCACAGCAGCGACAGCTTTATGAGGAGCATCAGCACTGCTCTGCCTGAGCAGAACCATCACCGCCATAGGTTGTCAAATAACCCGGATTTAACCCACACAGGTAAGTCCAATGGGGTGCAGGCATGTCCTCTATGCTTACAGCTTCCCGTGGGTGTTGGTTTGATACCGTTTGGGGACAGCCAAGGAGGCATCTGCAGGCAACAAAGGTAGGTGTGTGCTTGTGTGTGTGTTTCCTATGCAGATCCTAAGCCCAGTGTCACATGCAAGTAGGAGGAGTAAGAAGGGTTCCTGGCAAATCCGGGTTATGGATTGCATTTAAAAAGGCCCCGTGGGAGTGCAATGGGCCCCTGTCTTGCTGCTTAGCAATAATGGTATGGGTTTAGGTTCTGCTGTGTGTACTGGTGGTTGACTGCCCCCCAGCCCAGAGTGTGCATGGAAAATTGTCTGGCAGCCTCCCTGACAGCAAGCAGTGATAGTGCCCATGAAGGGGACCTTGTTGGGCCCGCCCCTTTCACGGTTATCGCTTCTCGGCCTTTTGGCTAAGATCAAGTGTAGTATCTGTTCTTATCAGTTTAATATCTGATACGTCCCCTATCTGGGGACCATATATTAAATGGATTTTTGAGAACGGGGGCCGATTTCGAAGCTTGCTTCCGTCGCCCTATGCATTGACCCGATATGGCAGTATCTTCGGGTACAGTGCACCACCCCCTTACAGGGTTAAAAAGAAAGATTCCTACTTTCATTGCTACCTGCTTGCTGGCTAGCCAGCCCTGTGGGCCTTGCTGCTGCTGCAGCCAAAAAACAAAAGGTGGTGCTGCTGCTTCTGCTGCTTCTGCTTGTGTCTGGCCCCTGTTGGAGCGTCCAGGCACAGGACTTCTGCTGCTGCTGACTAAATGGCCTCCTTAATTGGATCATTTGAGTAGCCAGCACACCTGTGCAGGTAGGGCATGACATGATAGGCAGCTGCCTTGATAGCGGGTGGGTGCTGAATGTTCCTAATTGACAAAATAAGATTAATGCTTATGAAGAAATATAAAATCTCATCCCTTCCCCAATATCGCGCCACACCCCTACCCCTTAATTCCCTGGTTGAACTTGATGGACATATGTCTTTTTTCGACCGTACTAACTATGTAACTATGTAACATAACATGGGGGGGGGGTCTCCTGGCTGTTCACACAGGTGTGTCATTGCTGTACATTGACCATGCATTGCTTCTGTGGTATTGCAAAGGCAAAGACAAATGCTTCCAGCCATCCATTGCACTAATGGATTGGTCATCAGCTGGCTGTCTATGTCCCGCATCAATATAGACCAAAGTACAGAGGGTTAGGCTATGCTATTGTGCACCTACCTGATGCATCAGAAGGTGCGAGGCCCTTGCTAAATTCTGTGCACAGACTTTGAGATCTATGCTTTAGACTGTATCTAAACCTGCTCCAACATGGACTGACATTCTGGCCTACTTTCAGCCGATGCGACTTGTCTGTCGCTGAACAGTCGCTTTTTATGTATTCAGCACCTATGTATAATGTTGTAAAAATGCTCTAGAAGCTAAAGTCGCAGAAATGTCACACATATTTGGCCTGCAACTTTCTGTGCGACAAATTCAGACAGGAAAAATCAGTATAAATCCTTAGAAAATTATCCCCCAGTGTCTCCATCTGCTGGCGGTATTGAATAAGCATTGCTGCACTGATGGGGTATGCATTAGACGAAAAAAAAGAAGAAAAAGAAGAATAATACGCCCAGAAAAGAGGCGAAAAGGAGAAAAACGTAAAAAAACGTGAAAAAAAAGTAAGAGGAAGAGAAGGGAAAAAAAGGTGGAAATGGGTTTAAAAGTGATTTCGGCGGAGAAATATATATATATATATATATATATATATATATATATATATATATGCGCACACACACACATAGATATAAACGTATTCTCCGTTGAGATATTGCAGCCGCTGCTGTGTCCAGGCCCAGGAGCCTTAGCACTGTGCTGTGATGTCACTCAATACCACTGACATCACTAGGTGTAAACAACATCTCTCCTTTGCTGTGTATGTGACTATGGAGCTGTTTGGTGATGTCGTCTATTACGGCCTTCATAGAAGCAACAGGAGATTGTTGCATCCATCTTGAACCCTCAGAACTACAGTGCTATGATGTCACTCACTTCCACAGGCCTTGCAGAGTGTAAACAACAACAACCCAGCTTTGTTGTGTATGTAACCATAGGGATTTGTGATGTCACCTAGAACCTTCACAGCAGCGACAGCTTTATGAGGAGCATCAGCACTGCTCTGCCTGAGCAGAACCATCACCGCCATAGGTTGTCAAATAACCCGGATTTAACCCACACAGGTAAGTCCAATGGGGTGCAGGCATGTCCTCTATGCTTACAGCTTCCCGTGGGTATTGGTTTGATACCGTTTGGGGACAGCCAAGGAGGCATCTGCAGGCAACAAAGGTAGGTGTGTGCTTGTGTGTGTGTTTCCTATGCAGATCCTAAGCCCAGTGTCACATGCAAGTAGGAGGAGTAAGAAGGGTTCCTGGCAAATCCGGGTTATGAATTGCATTTAAAAAGGCCCCGTGGGAGTGCAATGGGCCCCTGTCTTGCTGCTTAGCAATAATGGTATGGGTTTAGGTTCTGCTGTGTGTACTGGTGGTTGACTGCCCCCCAGCCCAGAGTGTGCATGGAAAATTGTCTGGCAGCCTCCCTGACAGCAAGCAGTGATAGTGCCCATGAAGGGGACCTTGTTGGGCCCGCCCCTTTCACGGTTATCGCTTCTCGGCCTTTTGGCTAAGATCAAGTGTAGTATCTGTTCTTATCAGTTTAATATCTGATACGTCCCCTATCAGGGGACCATATATTAAATGGATTTTTGAGAACGGGGGCCGATTTCGAAGCTTGCTTCCGTCGCCCTATGCATTGACCCGATATGGCAGTATCTTCGGGTACAGTGCACCACCCCCTTACAGGGTTAAAAAGAAAGATTCCTACTTTCATTGCTACCTGCTTGCTGGCTAGCCAGCTAGCCAGCCCTGTGGGCCTTGCTGCTGCTGCAGCCAAAAAACAAAAGGTGGTGCTGCTGCTGCTTCTGCTGCTTCTGCTTCTGCTTGTGTCTGGCCCCTGTTGGAGCGTCCAGGCACAGGACTTCTGCTGCTGCTGACTAAATGGCCTCCTTAATTGGATCATTTGAGTAGCCAGCACACCTGTGCAGGTAGGGCATGACATGATAGGCAGCTGCCTTGATAGCGGGTGGGTGCTGAATGTTCCTAATTGACAAAATAAGATTAATGCTTATGAAGAAATATAAAATCTCATCCCTTCCCCAATATCGCGCCACACCCCTACCCCTTAATTCCCTGGTTGAACTTGATGGACATATGTCTTTTTTCGACCGTACTAACTAGGTAACTATGTAACATAACATGGGGGGGGGGGTCTCCTGGCTGTTCACACAGGTGTGTCATTGCTGTACATTGACCATGCATTGCTTCTGTGGTATTGCAAAGGCAAAGACAAATGCTTCCAGCCATCCATTGCACTAATGGATTGGTCATCAGCTGGCTGTCTATGTCCCGCATCAATATAGACCAAAGTACAGAGGGTTAGGCTATGCTATTGTGCACCTACCTGATGCATCAGAAGGTGCGAGGCCCTTGCTAAATTCTGTGCACAGACTTTGAGATCTATGCTTTAGACTGTATCTAAACCTGCTCCAACATGGACTGACATTCTGGCCTACTTTCAGCCGATGCGACTTGTCTGTCGCTGAACAGTCGCTTTTTATGTATTCAGCACCTATGTATAATGTTGTAAAAATGCTCTAGAAGCTAAAGTCGCAGAAATGTCACACATATTTGGCCTGCAACTTTCTGTGCGACAAATTCAGACAGGAAAAATCAGTATAAATCCTTAGAAAATTATCCCCCAGTGTCTCCATCTGCTGGCGGTATTGAATAAGCATTGCTGCACTGATGGGGTATGCATTAGACGAAAAAAAAGAAGAAAAAGAAGAATAATACGCCCAGAAAAGAGGCGAAAAGGAGAAAAACGTAAAAAAACGTGAAAAAAAAGTAAGAGGAAGAGAAGGGAAAAAAAGGTGGAAATGGGTTTAAAAGTGATTTCGGCGGAGAAATATATATATATATATATATATATATATATATATATATATATGCGCACACACACACATAGATATAAACGTATTCTCCGTTGAGATATTGCAGCCGCTGCTGTGTCCAGGCCCAGGAGCCTTAGCACTGTGCTGTGATGTCACTCAATACCACTGACATCACTAGGTGTAAACAACATCTCTCCTTTGCTGTGTATGTGACTATGGAGCTGTTTGGTGATGTCGTCTATTACGGCCTTCATAGAAGCAACAGGAGATTGTTGCATCCATCTTGAACCCTCAGAACTACAGTGCTATGATGTCACTCACTTCCACAGGCCTTGCAGAGTGTAAACAACAACAACCCAGCTTTGTTGTGTATGTAACCATAGGGATTTGTGATGTCACCTAGAACCTTCACAGCAGCGACAGCTTTATGAGGAGCATCAGCACTGCTCTGCCTGAGCAGAACCATCACCGCCATAGGTTGTCAAATAACCCGGATTTAACCCACACAGGTAAGTCCAATGGGGTGCAGGCATGTCCTCTATGCTTACAGCTTCCCGTGGGTGTTGGTTTGATACCGTTTGGGGACAGCCAAGGAGGCATCTGCAGGCAACAAAGGTAGGTGTGTGCTTTTGTGTGTGTTTCCTATGCAGATCCTAAGCCCAGTGTCACATGCAAGTAGGAGGAGTAAGAAGGGTTCCTGGCAAATCCGGGTTATGGATTGCATTTAAAAAGGCCCCGTGGGAGTGCAATGGGCCCCTGTCTTGCTGCTTAGCAATAATGGTATGGGTTTAGGTTCTGCTGTGTGTACTGGTGGTTGACTGCCCCCCAGCCCAGAGTGTGCATGGAAAATTGTCTGGCAGCCTCCCTGACAGCAAGCAGTGATAGTGCCCATGAAGGGGACCTTGTTGGGCCCGCCCCTTTCACGGTTATCGCTTCTCGGCCTTTTGGCTAAGATCAAGTGTAGTATCTGTTCTTATCAGTTTAATATCTGATACGTCCCCTATCTGGGGACCATATATTAAATGGATTTTTGAGAACGGGGGCCGATTTCGAAGCTTGCTTCCGTCGCCCTATGCATTGACCCGATATGGCAGTATCTTCGGGTACAGTGCACCACCCCCTTACAGGGTTAAAAAGAAAGATTCCTACTTTCATTGCTACCTGCTTGCTGGCTAGCCAGCTAGCCAGCCCTGTGGGCCTTGCTGCTGCTGCAGCCAAAAAACAAAAGGTGGTGCTGATGCTGCTTCTGCTGCTTCTGCTTCTGCTTGTGTCTGGCCCCTGTTGGAGCGTCCAGGCACAGGACTTCTGCTGCTGCTGACTAAATGGCCTCCTTAATTGGATCATTTGAGTAGCCAGCACACCTGTGCAGGTAGGGCATGACATGATAGGCAGCTGCCTTGATAGCGGGTGGGTGCTGAATGTTCCTAATTGACAAAATAAGATTAATGCTTATGAAGAAATATAAAATCTCATCCCTTCCCCAATATCGCGCCACACCCCTACCCCTTAATTCCCTGGTTGAACTTGATGGACATATGTCTTTTTTCGACCGTACTAACTATGTAACTATGTAACATAACATGGGGGGGGGTCTCCTGGCTGTTCACACAGGTGTGTCATTGCTGTACATTGACCATGCATTGCTTCTGTGGTATTGCAAAGGCAAAGACAAATGCTTCCAGCCATCCATTGCACTAATGGATTGGTCATCAGCTGGCTGTCTATGTCCGGCATCAATATAGACCAAAGTACAGAGGGTTAGGCTATGCTATTGTGCACCTACCTGATGCATCAGAAGGTGCGAGGCCCTTGCTAAATTCTGTGCACAGACTTTGAGATCTATGCTTTAGACTGTATCTAAACCTGCTCCAACATGGACTGACATTCTGGCCTACTTTCAGCCGATGCGACTTGTCTGTCGCTGAACAGTCGCTTTTTATGTATTCAGCACCTATGTATAATGTTGTAAAAATGCTCTAGAAGCTAAAGTCGCAGAAATGTCACACATATTTGGCCTGCAACTTTCTGTGCGACAAATTCAGACAGGAAAAATCAGTATAAATCCTTAGAAAATTATCCCCCAGTGTCTCCATCTGCTGGCGGTATTGAATAAGCATTGCTGCACTGATGGGGTATGCATTAGACGAAAAAAAAGAAGAAAAAGAAGAATAATACGCCCAGAAAAGAGGCGAAAAGGAGAAAAACGTAAAAAAACGTGAAAAAAAAGTAAGAGGAAGAGAAGGGAAAAAAAGGTGGAAATGGGTTTAAAAGTGATTTCGGCGGAGAAATATATATATATATATATATATATATATATATATATATATATATATATGCGCACACACACACATAGATATAAACGTATTCTCCGTTGAGATATTGCAGCCGCTGCTGTGTCCAGGCCCAGGAGCCTTAGCACTGTGCTGTGATGTCACTCAATACCACTGACATCACTAGGTGTAAACAACATCTCTCCTTTGCTGTGTATGTGACTATGGAGCTGTTTGGTGATGTCGTCTATTACGGCCTTCATAGAAGCAACAGGAGATTGTTGCATCCATCTTGAACCCTCAGAACTACAGTGCTATGATGTCACTCACTTCCACAGGCCTTGCAGAGTGTAAACAACAACAACCCAGCTTTGTTGTGTATGTAACCATAGGGATTTGTGATGTCACCTAGAACCTTCACAGCAGCGACAGCTTTATGAGGAGCATCAGCACTGCTCTGCCTGAGCAGAACCATCACCGCCATAGGTTGTCAAATAACCCGGATTTAACCCACACAGGTAAGTCCAATGGGGTGCAGGCATGTCCTCTATGCTTACAGCTTCCCGTGGGTGTTGGTTTGATACCGTTTGGGGACAGCCAAGGAGGCATCTGCAGGCAACAAAGGTAGGTGTGTGCTTGTGTGTGTGTTTCCTATGCAGATCCTAAGCCCAGTGTCACATGCAAGTAGGAGGAGTAAGAAGGGTTCCTGGCAAATCCGGGTTATGGATTGCATTTAAAAAGGCCCCGTGGGAGTGCAATGGGCCCCTGTCTTGCTGCTTAGCAATAATGGTATGGGTTTAGGTTCTGCTGTGTGTACTGGTGGTTGACTGCCCCCCAGCCCAGAGTGTGCATGGAAAATTGTCTGGCAGCCTCCCTGACAGCAAGCAGTGATAGTGCCCATGAAGGGGACCTTGTTGGGCCCGCCCCTTTCACGGTTATCGCTTCTCGGCCTTTTGGCTAAGATCAAGTGTAGTATCTGTTCTTATCAGTTTAATATCTGATACGTCCCCTATCTGGGGACCATATATTAAATGGATTTTTGAGAACGGGGGCCGATTTCGAAGCTTGCTTCCGTCGCCCTATGCATTGACCCGATATGGCAGTATCTTCGGGTACAGTGCACCACCCCCTTACAGGGTTAAAAAGAAAGATTCCTACTTTCATTGCTACCTGCTTGCTGGCTAGCCAGCTAGCCAGCCCTGTGGGCCTTGCTGCTGCTGCAGCCAAAAAACAAAAGGTGGTGCTGCTGCTGCTTCTGCTGCTTCTGCTTCTGCTTGTGTCTGGCCCCTGTTGGAGCGTCCAGGCACAGGACTTCTGCTGCTGCTGACTAAATGGCCTCCTTAATTGGATCATTTGAGTAGCCAGCACACCTGTGCAGGTAGGGCATGACATGATAGGCAGCTGCCTTGATAGCGGGTGGGTGCTGAATGTTCCTAATTGACAAAATAAGATTAATGCTTATGAAGAAATATAAAATCTCATCCCTTCCCCAATATCGCGCCACACCCCTACCCCTTAATTCCCTGGTTGAACTTGATGGACATATGTCTTTTTTCGACCGTACTAACTATGTAACTATGTAACATAACATGGGGGGGGGGGGTCTCCTGGCTGTTCACACAGGTGTGTCATTGCTGTACATTGACCATGCATTGCTTCTGTGGTATTGCAAAGGCAAAGACAAATGCTTCCAGCCATCCATTGCACTAATGGATTGGTCATCAGCTGGCTGTCTATGTCCCGCATCAATATAGACCAAAGTACAGAGGGTTAGGCTATGCTATTGTGCACCTACCTGATGCATCAGAAGGTGCGAGGCCCTTGCTAAATTCTGTGCACAGACTTTGAGATCTATGCTTTAGACTGTATCTAAACCTGCTCCAACATGGACTGACATTCTGGCCTACTTTCAGCCGATGCGACTTGTCTGTCGCTGAACAGTCGCTTTTTATGTATTCAGCACCTATGTATAATGTTGTAAAAATGCTCTAGAAGCTAAAGTCGCAGAAATGTCACACATATTTGGCCTGCAACTTTCTGTGCGACAAATTCAGACAGGAAAAATCAGTATAAATCCTTAGAAAATTATCCCCCAGTGTCTCCATCTGCTGGCGGTATTGAATAAGCATTGCTGCACTGATGGGGTATGCATTAGACGAAAAAAAAGAAGAAAAAGAAGAATAATACGCCCAGAAAAGAGGCGAAAAGGAGAAAAACGTAAAAAAACGTGAAAAAAAAGTAAGAGGAAGAGAAGGGAAAAAAAGGTGGAAATGGGTTTAAAAGTGATTTCGGCAGAGAAATATATATATATATATATATATATATATGCGCACACACACACATAGATATAAACGTATTCTCCGTTGAGATATTGCAGCCGCTGCTGTGTCCAGGCCCAGGAGCCTTAGCACTGTGCTGTGATGTCACTCAATACCACTGACATCACTAGGTGTAAACAACATCTCTCCTTTGCTGTGTATGTGACTATGGAGCTGTTTGGTGATGTCGTCTATTACGGCCTTCATAGAAGCAACAGGAGATTGTTGCATCCATCTTGAACCCTCAGAACTACAGTGCTATGATGTCACTCACTTCCACAGGCCTTGCAGAGTGTAAACAACAACAACCCAGCTTTGTTGTGTATGTAACCATAGGGATTTGTGATGTCACCTAGAACCTTCACAGCAGCGACAGCTTTATGAGGAGCATCAGCACTGCTCTGCCTGAGCAGAACCATCACCGCCATAGGTTGTCAAATAACCCGGATTTAACCCACACAGGTAAGTCCAATGGGGTGCAGGCATGTCCTCTATGCTTACAGCTTCCCGTGGGTGTTGGTTTGATACCGTTTGGGGACAGCCAAGGAGGCATCTGCAGGCAACAAAGGTAGGTGTGTGCTTGTGTGTGTGTTTCCTATGCAGATCCTAAGCCCAGTGTCACATGCAAGTAGGAGGAGTAAGAAGGGTTCCTGGCAAATCCGGGTTATGGATTGCATTTAAAAAGGCCCCGTGGGAGTGCAATGGGCCCCTGTCTTGCTGCTTAGCAATAATGGTATGGGTTTAGGTTCTGCTGTGTGTACTGGTGGTTGACTGCCCCCCAGCCCAGAGTGTGCATGGAAAATTGTCTGGCAGCCTCCCTGACAGCAAGCAGTGATAGTGCCCATGAAGGGGACCTTGTTGGGCCCGCCCCTTTCACGGTTATCGCTTCTCGGCCTTTTGGCTAAGATCAAGTGTAGTATCTGTTCTTATCAGTTTAATATCTGATACGTCCCCTATCTGGGGACCATATATTAAATGGATTTTTGAGAACGGGGGCCGATTTCGAAGCTTGCTTCCGTCGCCCTATGCATTGACCCGATATGGCAGTATCTTCGGGTACAGTGCACCACCCCCTTACAGGGTTAAAAAGAAAGATTCCTACTTTCATTGCTACCTGCTTGCTGGCTAGCCAGCTAGCCAGCCCTGTGGGCCTTGCTGCTGCTGCAGCCAAAAAACAAAAGGTGGTGCTGCTGCTGCTTCTGCTGCTTCTGCTTCTGCTTGTGTCTGGCCCCTGTTGGAGCGTCCAGGCACAGGACTTCTGCTGCTGCTGACTAAATGGCCTCCTTAATTGGATCATTTGAGTAGCCAGCACACCTGTGCAGGTAGGGCATGACATGATAGGCAGCTGCCTTGATAGCGGGTGGGTGCTGAATGTTCCTAATTGACAAAATAAGATTAATGCTTATGAAGAAATATAAAATCTCATCCCTTCCCCAATATCGCGCCACACCCCTACCCCTTAATTCCCTGGTTGAACTTGATGGACATATGTCTTTTTTCGACCGTACTAACTATGTAACTATGTAACATAACATGGGGGGGGGGGGGGGTCTCCTGGCTGTTCACACAGGTGTGTCATTGCTGTACATTGACCATGCATTGCTTCTGTGGTATTGCAAAGGCAAAGACAAATGCTTCCAGCCATCCATTGCACTAATGGATTGGTCATCAGCTGGCTGTCTATGTCCCGCATCAATATAGACCAAAGTACAGAGGGTTAGGCTATGCTATTGTGCACCTACCTGATGCATCAGAAGGTGCGAGGCCCTTGCTAAATTCTGTGCACAGACTTTGAGATCTATGCTTTAGACTGTATCTAAACCTGCTCCAACATGGACTGACATTCTGGCCTACTTTCAGCCGATGCGACTTGTCTGTCGCTGAACAGTCGCTTTTTATGTATTCAGCACCTATGTATAATGTTGTAAAAATGCTCTAGAAGCTAAAGTCGCAGAAATGTCACACATATTTGGCCTGCAACTTTCTGTGCGACAAATTCAGACAGGAAAAATCAGTATAAATCCTTAGAAAATTATCCCCCAGTGTCTCCATCTGCTGGCGGTATTGAATAAGCATTGCTGCACTGATGGGGTATGCATTAGACGAAAAAAAAGAAGAATAATACGCCCAGAAAAGAGGCGAAAAGGAGAAAAACGTAAAAAAACGTGAAAAAAAAGTAAGAGGAAGAGAAGGGAAAAAAAGGTGGAAATGGGTTTAAAAGTGATTTCGGCGGAGAAATATATATATATATATATATATATATATATATATATATATATATATGCGCACACACACACATAGATATAAACGTATTCTCCGTTGAGATATTGCAGCCGCTGCTGTGTCCAGGCCCAGGAGCCTTAGCACTGTGCTGTGATGTCACTCAATACCACTGACATCACTAGGTGTAAACAACATCTCTCCTTTGCTGTGTATGTGACTATGGAGCTGTTTGGTGATGTCGTCTATTATGGCCTTCATAGAAGCAACAGGAGATTGTTGCATCCATCTTGAACCCTCAGAACTACAGTGCTATGATGTCACTCACTTCCACAGGCCTTGCAGAGTGTAAACAACAACAACCCAGCTTTGTTGTGTATGTAACCATAGGGATTTGTGATGTCACCTAGAACCTTCACAGCAGCGACAGCTTTATGAGGAGCATCAGCACTGCTCTGCCTGAGCAGAACCATCACCGCCATAGGTTGTCAAATAACCCGGATTTAACCCACACAGGTAAGTCCAATGGGGTGCAGGCATGTCCTCTATGCTTACAGCTTCCCGTGGGTGTTGGTTTGATACCGTTTGGGGACAGCCAAGGAGGCATCTGCAGGCAACAAAGGTAGGTGTGTGCTTGTGTGTGTGTTTCCTATGCAGATCCTAAGCCCAGTGTCACATGCAAGTAGGAGGAGTAAGAAGGGTTCCTGGCAAATCCGGGTTATGGATTGCATTTAAAAAGGCCCCGTGGGAGTGCAATTGGCCCCTGTCTTGCTGCTTAGCAATAATGGTATGGGTTTAGGTTCTGCTGTGTGTACTGGTGGTTGACTGCCCCCCAGCCCAGAGTGTGCATGGAAAATTGTCTGGCAGCCTCCCTGACAGCAAGCAGTGATAGTGCCCATGAAGGGGACCTTGTTGGGCCCGCCCCTTTCACGGTTATCGCTTCTCGGCCTTTTGGCTAAGATCAAGTGTAGTATCTGTTCTTATCAGTTTAATATCTGATACGTCCCCTATCTGGGGACCATATATTAAATGGATTTTTGAGAACGGGGGCCGATTTCGAAGCTTGCTTCCGTTGCCCTATGCATTGACCCGATATGGCAGTATCTTCGGGTACAGTGCACCACCCCCTTACAGGGTTAAAAAGAAAGATTCCTACTTTCATTGCTACCTGCTTGCTGGCTAGCCAGCTAGCCAGCCCTGTGGGCCTTGCTGCTGCTGCAGCCAAAAAACAAAAGGTGGTGCTGCTGCTGCTTCTGCTGCTTCTGCTTCTGCTTGTGTCTGGCCCCTGTTGGAGCGTCCAGGCACAGGACTTCTGCTGCTGCTGACTAAATGGCCTCCTTAATTGGATCATTTGAGTAGCCAGCACACCTGTGCAGGTAAGGCATGACATGATAGGCAGCTGCCTTGATAGCGGGTGGGTGCTGAATGTTCCTAATTGACAAAATAAGATTAATGCTTATGAAGAAATATAAAATCTCATCCCTTCCCCAATATCGCGCCACACCCCTACCCCTTAATTCCCTGGTTGAACTTGATGGACATATGTCTTTTTTCGACCGTACTAACTATGTAACTATGTAACATAACATGGGGGGGGGGGGGGGGGTCTCCTGGCTGTTCACACAGGTGTGTCATTGCTGTACATTGACCATGCATTGCTTCTGTGGTATTGCAAAGGCAAAGACAAATGCTTCCAGCCATCCATTGCACTAATGGATTGGTCATCAGCTGGCTGTCTATGTCCCGCATCAATATAGACCAAAGTACAGAGGGTTAGGCTATGCTATTGTGCACCTACCTGATGCATCAGAAGGTGCGAGGCCCTTGCTAAATTCTGTGCACAGACTTTGAGATCTATGCTTTAGACTGTATCTAAACCTGCTCCAACATGGACTGACATTCTGGCCTACTTTCAGCCGATGCGACTTGTCTGTCGCTGAACAGTCGCTTTTTATGTATTCAGCACCTATGTATAATGTTGTAAAAATGCTCTAGAAGCTAAAGTCGCAGAAATGTCACACATATTTGGCCTGCAACTTTCTGTGCGACAAATTCAGACAGGAAAAATCAGTATAAATCCTTAGAAAATTATCCCCCAGTGTCTCCATCTGCTGGCGGTATTGAATAAGCATTGCTGCACTGATGGGGTATGCATTAGACGAAAAAAAAGAAGAAAAAGAAGAATAATACGCCCAGAAAAGAGGCGAAAAGGAGAAAAACGTAAAAAAACGTGAAAAAAAAGTAAGAGGAAGAGAAGGGAAAAAAAGGTGGAAATGGGTTTAAAAGTGATTTCGGCGGAGAAATATATATATATATATATATATATATATATATATATATATATATATATATGCGCACACACACACATAGATATAAACGTATTCTCCGTTGAGATATTGCAGCCGCTGCTGTGTCCAGGCCCAGGAGCCTTAGCACTGTGCTGTGATGTCACTCAATACCACTGACATCACTAGGTGTAAACAACATCTCTCCTTTGCTGTGTATGTGACTATGGAGCTGTTTGGTGATGTCGTCTATTACGGCCTTCATAGAAGCAACAGGAGATTGTTGCATCCATCTTGAACCCTCAGAACTACAGTGCTATGATGTCACTCACTTCCACAGGCCTTGCAGAGTGTAAACAACAACAACCCAGCTTTGTTGTGTATGTAACCATAGGGATTTGTGATGTCACCTAGAACCTTCACAGCAGCGACAGCTTTATGAGGAGCATCAGCACTGCTCTGCCTGAGCAGAACCATCACCGCCATAGGTTGTCAAATAACCCGGATTTAACCCACACAGGTAAGTCCAATTGGGTGCAGGCATGTCCTCTATGCTTACAGCTTCCCGTGGGTGTTGGTTTGATACCGTTTGGGGACAGCCAAGGAGGCATCTGCAGGCAACAAAGGTAGGTGTGTGCTTGTGTGTGTGTTTCCTATGCAGATCCTAAGCCCAGTGTCACATGCAAGTAGGAGGAGTAAGAAGGGTTCCTGGCAAATCCGGGTTATGGATTGCATTTAAAAAGGCCCCGTGGGAGTGCAATGGGCCCCTGTCTTGCTGCTTAGCAATAATGGTATGGGTTTAGGTTCTGCTGTGTGTACTGGTGGTTGACTGCCCCCCAGCCCAGAGTGTGCATGGAAAATTGTCTGGCAGCCTCCCTGACAGCAAGCAGTGATAGTGCCCATGAAGGGGACCTTGTTGGGCCCGCCCCTTTCACGGTTATCGCTTCTCGGCCTTTTGGCTAAGATCAAGTGTAGTATCTGTTCTTATCAGTTTAATATCTGATACGTCCCCTATCTGGGGACCATATATTAAATGGATTTTTGAGAACGGGGGCCGATTTCGAAGCTTGCTTCCGTCGCCCTATGCATTGACCCGATATGGCAGTATCTTCGGGTACAGTGCACCACCCCCTTACAGGGTTAAAAAGAAAGATTCCTACTTTCATTGCTACCTGCTTGCTGGCTAGCCAGCTAGCCAGCCCTGTGGGCCTTGCTGCTGCTGCAGCCAAAAAACAAAAGGTGGTGCTGCTGCTGCTTCTGCTGCTTCTGCTTCTGCTTGTGTCTGGCCCCTGTTGGAGCGTCCAGGCACAGGACTTCTGCTGCTGCTGACTAAATGGCCTCCTTAATTGGATCATTTGAGTAGCCAGCACACCTGTGCAGGTAGGGCATGACATGATAGGCAGCTGCCTTGATAGCGGGTGGGTGCTGAATGTTCCTAATTGACAAAATAAGATTAATGCTTATGAAGAAATATAAAATCTCATCCCTTCCCCAATATCGCGCCACACCCCTACCCCTTAATTCCCTGGTTGAACTTGATGGACATATGTCTTTTTTCGACCGTACTAACTATGTAACTATGTAACATAACATGGGGGGGGGGGGGGTCTCCTGGCTGTTCACACAGGTGTGTCATTGCTGTACATTGACCATGCATTGCTTCTGTGGTATTGCAAAGGCAAAGACAAATGCTTCCAGCCATCCATTGCACTAATGGATTGGTCATCAGCTGGCTGTCTATGTCCCGCATCAATATAGACCAAAGTACAGAGGGTTAGGCTATGCTATTGTGCACCTACCTGATGCATCAGAAGGTGCGAGGCCCTTGCTAAATTCTGTGCACAGACTTTGAGATCTATGCTTTAGACTGTATCTAAACCTGCTCCAACATGGACTGACATTCTGGCCTACTTTCAGCCGATGCGACTTGTCTGTCGCTGAACAGTCGCTTTTTATGTATTCAGCACCTATGTATAATGTTGTAAAAATGCTCTAGAAGCTAAAGTCGCAGAAATGTCACACATATTTGGCCTGCAACTTTCTGTGCGACAAATTCAGACAGGAAAAATCAGTATAAATCCTTAGAAAATTATCCCCCAGTGTCTCCATCTGCTGGCGGTATTGAATAAGCATTGCTGCACTGATGGGGTATGCATTAGACGAAAAAAAAGAAGAAAAAGAAGAATAATACGCCCAGAAAAGAGGCGAAAAGGAGAAAAACGTAAAAAAACGTGAAAAAAAAGTAAGAGGAAGAGAAGGGAAAAAAAGGTGGAAATGGGTTTAAAAGTGATTTCGGCGGAGAAATATATATATATATATATATATATATATATATATATATATATATATACGCGCACACACACACATATATATAAACGTATTCTCCGTTGAGATATTGCAGCCGCTGCTGTGTCCAGGCCCAGGAGCCTTAGCACTGTGCTGTGATGTCACTCAATACCACTGACATCACTAGGTGTAAACAACATCTCTCCTTTGCTGTGTATGTGACTATGGAGCTGTTTGGTGATGTCGTCTATTACGGCCTTCATAGAAGCAACAGGAGATTGTTGCATCCATCTTGAACCCTCAGAACTACAGTGCTATGATGTCACTCACTTCCACAGGCCTTGCAGAGTGTAAACAACAACAACCCAGCTTTGTTGTGTATGTAACCATAGGGATTTGTGATGTCACCTAGAACCTTCACAGCAGCGACAGCTTTATGAGGAGCATCAGCACTGCTCTGCCTGAGCAGAACCATCACCGCCATAGGTTGTCAAATAACCCGGATTTAACCCACACAGGTAAGTCCAATGGGGTGCAGGCATGTCCTCTATGCTTACAGCTTCCCGTGGGTGTTGGTTTGATACCGTTTGGGGACAGCCAAGGAGGCATCTGCAGGCAACAAAGGTAGGTGTGTGCTTGTGTGTGTGTTTCCTATGCAGATCCTAAGCCCAGTGTCACATGCAAGTAGGAGGAGTAAGAAGGGTTCCTGGCAAATCCGGGTTATGGATTGCATTTAAAAAGGCCCCGTGGGAGTGCAATGGGCCCCTGTCTTGCTGCTTAGCAATAATGGTATGGGTTTAGGTTCTGCTGTGTGTACTGGTGGTTGACTGCCCCCCAGCCCAGAGTGTGCATGGAAAATTGTCTGGCAGCCTCCCTGACAGCAAGCAGTGATAGTGCCCATGAAGGGGACCTTGTTGGGCCCGCCCCTTTCACGGTTATCGCTTCTCGGCCTTTTGGCTAAGATCAAGTGTAGTATCTGTTCTTATCAGTTTAATATCTGATACGTCCCCTATCTGGGGACCATATATTAAATGGATTTTTGAGAACGGGGGCCGATTTCGAAGCTTGCTTCCGTCGCCCTATGCATTGACCCGATATGGCAGTATCTTCGGGTACAGTGCACCACCCCCTTACAGGGTTAAAAAGAAAGATTCCTACTTTCATTGCTACCTGCTTGCTGGCTAGCCAGCTAGCCAGCCCTGTGGGCCTTGCTGCTGCTGCAGCCAAAAAACAAAAGGTGGTGGTGCTGCTGCTGCTTCTGCTGCTTCTGCTTCTGCTTGTGTCTGGCCCCTGTTGGAGCGTCCAGGCACAGGACTTCTGCTGCTGCTGACTAAATGGCCTCCTTAATTGGATCATTTGAGTAGCCAGCACACCTGTGCAGGTAGGGCATGACATGATAGGCAGCTGCCTTGATAGCGGGTGGGTGCTGAATGTTCCTAATTGACAAAATAAGATTAATGCTTATGAAGAAATATAAAATCTCATCCCTTCCCCAATATCGCGCCACACCCCTACCCCTTAATTCCCTGGTTGAACTTGATGGACATATGTCTTTTTTCGACCGTACTAACTATGTAACTATGTAACATAACATGGGGGGGGGGGTCTCCTGGCTGTTCACACAGGTGTGTCATTGCTGTACATTGACCATGCATTGCTTCTGTGGTATTGCAAAGGCAAAGACAAATGCTTCCAGCCATCCATTGCACTAATGGATTGGTCATCAGCTGGCTGTCTATGTCCCGCATCAATATAGACCAAAGTACAGAGGGTTAGGCTATGCTATTGTGCACCTACCTGATGCATCAGAAGGTGCGAGGCCCTTGCTAAATTCTGTGCACAGACTTTGAGATCTATGCTTTAGACTGTATCTAAACCTGCTCCAACATGGACTGACATTCTGGCCTACTTTCAGCCGATGCGACTTGTCTGTCGCTGAACAGTCGCTTTTTATGTATTCAGCACCTATGTATAATGTTGTAAAAATGCTCTAGAAGCTAAAGTCGCAGAAATGTCACACATATTTGGCCTGCAACTTTCTGTGCGACAAATTCAGACAGGAAAAATCAGTATAAATCCTTAGAAAATTATCCCCCAGTGTCTCCATCTGCTGGCGGTATTGAATAAGCATTGCTGCACTGATGGGGTATGCATTAGACGAAAAAAAAGAAGAAAAAGAAGAATAATACGCCCAGAAAAGAGGCGAAAAGGAGAAAAACGTAAAAAAACGTGAAAAAAAAGTAAGAGGAAGAGAAGGGAAAAAAAGGTGGAAATGGGTTTAAAAGTGATTTCGGCGGAGAAATATATATATATATATATATATATATATATATATATATATATATATATATATATGCGCACACACACACATAGATATAAACGTATTCTCCGTTGAGATATTGCAGCCGCTGCTGTGTCCAGGCCCAGGAGCCTTAGCACTGTGCTGTGATGTCACTCAATACCACTGACATCACTAGGTGTAAACAACATCTCTCCTTTGCTGTGTATGTGACTATGGAGCTGTTTGGTGATGTCGTCTATTACGGCCTTCATAGAAGCAACAGGAGATTGTTGCATCCATCTTGAACCCTCAGAACTACAGTGCTATGATGTCACTCACTTCCACAGGCCTTGCAGAGTGTAAACAACAACAACCCAGCTTTGTTGTGTATGTAACCATAGGGATTTGTGATGTCACCTAGAACCTTCACAGCAGCGACAGCTTTATGAGGAGCATCAGCACTGCTCTGCCTGAGCAGAACCATCACCGCCATAGGTTGTCAAATAACCCGGATTTAACCCACACAGGTAAGTCCAATGGGGTGCAGGCATGTCCTCTATGCTTACAGCTTCCCGTGGGTGTTGGTTTGATACCGTTTGGGGACAGCCAAGGAGGCATCTGCAGGCAACAAAGGTAGGTGTGTGCTTGTGTGTGTGTTTCCTATGCAGATCCTAAGCCCAGTGTCACATGCAAGTAGGAGGAGTAAGAAGGGTTCCTGGCAAATCCGGGTTATGGATTGCATTTAAAAAGGCCCCGTGGGAGTGCAATGGGCCCCTGTCTTGCTGCTTAGCAATAATGGTATGGGTTTAGGTTCTGCTGTGTGTACTGGTGGTTGACTGCCCCCCAGCCCAGAGTGTGCATGGAAAATTGTCTGGCAGCCTCCCTGACAGCAAGCAGTGATAGTGCCCATGAAGGGGACCTTGTTGGGCCCGCCCCTTTCACGGTTATCGCTTCTCGGCCTTTTGGCTAAGATCAAGTGTAGTATCTGTTCTTATCAGTTTAATATCTGATACGTCCCCTATCTGGGGACCATATATTAAATGGATTTTTGAGAACGGGGGCCGATTTCGAAGCTTGCTTCCGTCGCCCTATGCATTGACCCGATATGGCAGTATCTTCGGGTACAGTGCACCACCCCCTTACAGGGTTAAAAAGAAAGATTCCTACTTTCATTGCTACCTGCTTGCTGGTTAGCCAGCTAGCCAGCCCTGTGGGCCTTGCTGCTGCTGCAGCCAAAAAACAAAAGGTGGTGCTGCTGCTGCTTCTGCTGCTTCTGCTTCTGCTTGTGTCTGGCCCCTGTTGGAGCGTCCAGGCACAGGACTTCTGCTGCTGCTGACTAAATGGCCTCCTTAATTGGATCATTTGAGTAGCCAGCACACCTGTGCAGGTAGGGCATGACATGATAGGCAGCTGCCTTGATAGCGGGTGGGTGCTGAATGTTCCTAATTGACAAAATAAGATTAATGCTTATGAAGAAATATAAAATCTCATCCCTTCCCCAATATCGCGCCACACCCCTACCCCTTAATTCCCTGGTTGAACTTGATGGACATATGTCTTTTTTCGACCGTACTAACTATGTAACTATGTAACATAACATGGGGGGGGGGGGGGGTGTCTCCTGGCTGTTCACACAGGTGTGTCATTGCTGTACATTGACCATGCATTGCTTCTGTGGTATTGCAAAGGCAAAGACAAATGCTTCCAGCCATCCATTGCACTAATGGATTGGTCATCAGCTGGCTGTCTATGTCCCGCATCAATATAGACCAAAGTACAGAGGGTTAGGCTATGCTATTGTGCACCTACCTGATGCATCAGAAGGTGCGAGGCCCTTGCTAAATTCTGTGCACAGACTTTGAGATCTATGCTTTAGACTGTATCTAAACCTGCTCCAACATGGACTGACATTCTGGCCTACTTTCAGCCGATGCGACTTGTCTGTCGCTGAACAGTCGCTTTTTATGTATTCAGCACCTATGTATAATGTTGTAAAAATGCTCTAGAAGCTAAAGTCGCAGAAATGTCACACATATTTGGCCTGCAACTTTCTGTGCGACAAATTCAGACAGGAAAAATCAGTATAAATCCTTAGAAAATTATCCCCCAGTGTCTCCATCTGCTGGCGGTATTGAATAAGCATTGCTGCACTGATGGGGTATGCATTAGACGAAAAAAAAAGAAGAAAAAGAAGAATAATACGCCCAGAAAAGAGGCGAAAAGGAGAAAAACGTAAAAAAACGTGAAAAAAAAGTAAGAGGAAGAGAAGGGAAAAAAAGGTGGAAATGGGTTTAAAAGTGATTTCGGCGGAGAAATATATATATATATATATATATATATATATATATATGCGCACACACACACATAGATATAAACGTATTCTCCGTTGAGATATTGCAGCCGCTGCTGTGTCCAGGCCCAGGAGCCTTAGCACTGTGCTGTGATGTCACTCAATACCACTGACATCACTAGGTGTAAACAACATCTCTCCTTTGCTGTGTATGTGACTATGGAGCTGTTTGGTGATGTCGTCTATTACGGCCTTCATAGAAGCAACAGGAGATTGTTGCATCCATCTTGAACCCTCAGAACTACAGTGCTATGATGTCACTCACTTCCACAGGCCTTGCAGAGTGTAAACAACAACAACCCAGCTTTGTTGTGTATGTAACCATAGGGATTTGTGATGTCACCTAGAACCTTCACAGCAGCGACAGCTTTATGAGGAGCATCAGCACTGCTCTGCCTGAGCAGAACCATCACCGCCATAGGTTGTCAAATAACCCGGATTTAACCCACACAGGTAAGTCCAATGGGGTGCAGGCATGTCCTCTATGCTTACAGCTTCCCGTGGGTGTTGGTTTGATACCGTTTGGGGACAGCCAAGGAGGCATCTGCAGGCAACAAAGGTAGGTGTGTGCTTGTGTGTGTGTTTCCTATGCAGATCCTAAGCCCAGTGTCACATGCAAGTAGGAGGAGTAAGAAGGGTTCCTGGCAAATCCGGGTTATGGATTGCATTTAAAAAGGCCCCGTGGGAGTGCAATGGGCCCCTGTCTTGCTGCTTAGCAATAATGGTATGGGTTTAGGTTCTGCTGTGTGTACTGGTGGTTGACTGCCCCCCAGCCCAGAGTGTGCATGGAAAATTGTCTGGCAGCCTCCCTGACAGCAAGCAGTGATAGTGCCCATGAAGGGGACCTTGTTGGGCCCGCCCCTTTCACGGTTATCGCTTCTCGGCCTTTTGGCTAAGATCAAGTGTAGTATCTGTTCTTATCAGTTTAATATCTGATACGTCCCCTATCTGGGGACCATATATTAAATGGATTTTTGAGAACGGGGGCCGATTTCGAAGCTTGCTTCCGTCGCCCTATGCATTGACCCGATATGGCAGTATCTTCGGGTACAGTGCACCACCCCCTTACAGGGTTAAAAAGAAAGATTCCTACTTTCATTGCTACCTGCTTGCTGGCTAGCCAGCTAGCCAGCCCTGTGGGCCTTGCTGCTGCTGCTGCAGCCAAAAAACAAAAGGTGGTGCTGCTGCTGCTTCTGCTTCTGCTTGTGTCTGGCCCCTGTTGGAGCGTCCAGGCACAGGACTTCTGCTGCTGCTGACTAAATGGCCTCCTTAATTGGATCATTTGAGTAGCCAGCACACCTGTGCAGGTAGGGCATGACATGATAGGCAGCTGCCTTGATAGCGGGTGGGTGCTGAATGTTCCTAATTGACAAAATAAGATTAATGCTTATGAAGAAATATAAAATCTCATCCCTTCCCCAATATCGCGCCACACCCCTACCCCTTAATTCCCTGGTTGAACTTGATGGACATATGTCTTTTTTCGACCGTACTAACTATGTAACTATGTAACATAACATGGGGGGGGGGGTCTCCTGGCTGTTCACACAGGTGTGTCATTGCTGTACATTGACCATGCATTGCTTCTGTGGTATTGCAAAGGCAAAGACAAATGCTTCCAGCCATCCATTGCACTAATGGATTGGTCATCAGCTGGCTGTCTATGTCCCGCATCAATAAAGACCAAAGTACAGAGGGTTAGGCTATGCTATTGTGCACCTACCTGATGCATCAGAAGGTGCGAGGCCCTTGCTAAATTCTGTGCACAGACTTTGAGATCTATGCTTTAGACTGTATCTAAACCTGCTCCAACATGGACTGACATTCTGGCCTACTTTCAGCCGATGAGACTTGTCTGTCGCTGAACAGTCGCTTTTTATGTATTCAGCACCTATGTATAATGTTGTAAAAATGCTCTAGAAGCTAAAGTCGCAGAAATGTCACACATATTTGGCCTGCAACTTTCTGTGCGACAAATTCAGACAGGAAAAATCAGTATAAATCCTTAGAAAATTATCCCCCAGTGTCTCCATCTGCTGGCGGTATTGAATAAGCATTGCTGCACTGATGGGGTATGCATTAGACGAAAAAAAAGAAGAAAAAGAAGAATAATACGCCCAGAAAAGAGGCGAAAAGGAGAAAAACGTAAAAAAACGTGAAAAAAAAGTAAGAGGAAGAGAAGGGAAAAAAAGGTGGAAATGGGTTTAAAAGTGATTTCGGCGGAGAAATATATATATATATATATATATATATATATATATGCGCACACACACACATAGATATAAACGTATTCTCCTAAGTAGAGATATGAAGCGATATGTGTCCAGGCCCAGGAGCCTTAGCACTGTGCTGTGATGTCACTCAATACCACTGACATCACTAGGTGTAAACAACATCTCTCCTTTGCTGTGTATGTGACTATGGAGCTGTTTGGTGATGTCGTCTATTACGGCCTTCATAGAAGCAACAGGAGATTGTTGCATCCATCTTGAACCCTCAGAACTACAGTGCTATGATGTCACTCACTTCCACAGGCCTTGCAGAGTGTAAACAACAACAACCCAGCTTTGTTGTGTATGTAACCATAGGGATTTGTGATGTCACCTAGAACCTTCACAGCAGCGACAGCTTTATGAGGAGCATCAGCACTGCTCTGCCTGAGCAGAACCATCACCGCCATAGGTTGTCAAATAACCCGGATTTAACCCACACAGGTAAGTCCAATGGGGTGCAGGCATGTCCTCTATGCTTACAGCTTCCCGTGGGTGTTGGTTTGATACCGTTTGGGGACAGCCAAGGAGGCATCTGCAGGCAACAAAGGTAGGTGTGTGCTTGTGTGTGTGTTTCCTATGCAGATCCTAAGCCCAGTGTCACATGCAAGTAGGAGGAGTAAGAAGGGTTCCTGGCAAATCCGGGTTATGGATTGCATTTAAAAAGGCCCCGTGGGAGTGCAATGGGCCCCTGTCTTGCTGCTTAGCAATAATGGTATGGGTTTAGGTTCTGCTGTGTGTACTGGTGGTTGACTGCCCCCCAGCCCAGAGTGTGCATGGAAAATTGTCTGGCAGCCTCCCTGACAGCAAGCAGTGATAGTGCCCATGAAGGGGACCTTGTTGGGCCCGCCCCTTTCACGGTTATCGCTTCTCGGCCTTTTGGCTAAGATCAAGTGTAGTATCTGTTCTTATCAGTTTAATATCTGATACGTCCCCTATCTGGGGACCATATATTAAATGGATTTTTGAGAACGGGGGCCGATTTCGAAGCTTGCTTCCGTCGCCCTATGCATTGACCCGATATGGCAGTATCTTCGGGTACAGTGCACCACCCCCTTACAGGGTTAAAAAGAAAGATTCCTACTTTCATTGCTACCTGCTTGCTGGCTAGCCAGCTAGCCAGCCCTGTGGGCCTTGCTGCTGCTGCAGCCAAAAAACAAAAGGTGGTGCTGCTGCTGCTTCTGCTGCTTCTGCTTCTGCTTGTGTCTGGCCCCTGTTGGAGCGTCCAGGCACAGGACTTCTGCTGCTGCTGACTAAATGGCCTCCTTAATTGGATCATTTGAGTAGCCAGCACACCTGTGCAGGTAGGGCATGACATGATAGGCAGCTGCCTTGATAGCGGGTGGGTGCTGAATGTTCCTAATTGACAAAATAAGATTAATGCTTATGAAGAAATATAAAATCTCATCCCTTCCCCAATATCGCGCCACACCCCTACCCCTTAATTCCCTGGTTGAACTTGATGGACATATGTCTTTTTTCGACCGTACTAACTATGTAACTATGTAACATAACATGGGGGGGGGGGGGTCTCCTGGCTGTTCACACAGGTGTGTCATTGCTGTACATTGACCATGCATTGCTTCTGTGGTATTGCAAAGGCAAAGACAAATGCTTCCAGCCATCCATTGCACTAATGGATTGGTCATCAGCTGGCTGTCTATGTCCCGCATCAATATAGACCAAAGTACAGAGGGTTAGGCTATGCTATTGTGCACCTACCTGATGCATCAGAAGGTGCGAGGCCCTTGCTAAATTCTGTGCACAGACTTTGAGATCTATGCTTTAGACTGTATCTAAACCTGCTCCAACATGGACTGACATTCTGGCCTACTTTCAGCCGATGCGACTTGTCTGTCGCTGAACAGTCGCTTTTTATGTATTCAGCACCTATGTATAATGTTGTAAAAATGCTCTAGAAGCTAAAGTCGCAGAAATGTCACACATATTTGGCCTGCAACTTTCTGTGCGACAAATTCAGACAGGAAAAATCAGTATAAATCCTTAGAAAATTATCCCCCAGTGTCTCCATCTGCTGGCGGTATTGAATAAGCATTGCTGCACTGATGGGGTATGCATTAGACGAAAAAAAAGAAGAAAAAGAAGAATAATACGCCCAGAAAAGAGGCGAAAAGGAGAAAAACGTAAAAAAACGTGAAAAAAAAGTAAGAGGAAGAGAAGGGAAAAAAAGGTGGAAATGGGTTTAAAAGTGATTTCGGCGGAGAAATATATATATATATATATGCGCACACACACACATAGATATAAACGTATTCTCCGTTGAGATATTGCAGCCGCTGCTGTGTCCAGGCCCAGGAGCCTTAGCACTGTGCTGTGATGTCACTCAATACCACTGACATCACTAGGTGTAAACAACATCTCTCCTTTGCTGTGTATGTGACTATGGAGCTGTTTGGTGATGTCGTCTATTACGGCCTTCATAGAAGCAACAGGAGATTGTTGCATCCATCTTGAACCCTCAGAACTACAGTGCTATGATGTCACTCACTTCCACAGGCCTTGCAGAGTGTAAACAACAACAACCCAGCTTTGTTGTGTATGTAACCATAGGGATTTGTGATGTCACCTAGAACCTTCACAGCAGCGACAGCTTTATGAGGAGCATCAGCACTGCTCTGCCTGAGCAGAACCATCACCGCCATAGGTTGTCAAATAACCCGGATTTAACCCACACAGGTAAGTCCAATGGGGTGCAGGCATGTCCTCTATGCTTACAGCTTCCCGTGGGTGTTGGTTTGATACCGTTTGGGGACAGCCAAGGAGGCATCTGCAGGCAACAAAGGTAGGTGTGTGCTTGTGTGTGTGTTTCCTATGCAGATCCTAAGCCCAGTGTCACATGCAAGTAGGAGGAGTAAGAAGGGTTCCTGGCAAATCCGGGTTATGGATTGCATTTAAAAAGGCCCCGTGGGAGTGCAATGGGCCCCTGTCTTGCTGCTTAGCAATAATGGTATGGGTTTAGGTTCTGCTGTGTGTACTGGTGGTTGACTGCCCCCCAGCCCAGAGTGTGCATGGAAAATTGTCTGGCAGCCTCCCTGACAGCAAGCAGTGATAGTGCCCATGAAGGGGACCTTGTTGGGCCCGCCCCTTTCACGGTTATCGCTTCTCGGCCTTTTGGCTAAGATCAAGTGTAGTATCTGTTCTTATCAGTTTAATATCTGATACGTCCCCTATCTGGGGACCATATATTAAATGGATTTTTGAGAACGGGGGCCGATTTCGAAGCTTGCTTCCGTCGCCCTATGCATTGACCCGATATGGCAGTATCTTCGGGTACAGTGCACCACCCCCTTACAGGGTTAAAAAGAAAGATTCCTACTTTCATTGCTACCTGCTTGCTGGCTAGCCAGCTAGCCAGCCCTGTGGGCCTTGCTGCTGCTGCAGCCAAAAAACAAAAGGTGGTGCTGCTGCTGCTTCTGCTGCTTCTGCTTCTGCTTGTGTCTGGCCCCTGTTGGAGCGTCCAGGCACAGGACTTCTGCTGCTGCTGACTAAATGGCCTCCTTAATTGGATCATTTGAGTAGCCAGCACACCTGTGCAGGTAGGGCATGACATGATAGGCAGCTGCCTTGATAGCGGGTGGGTGCTGAATGTTCCTAATTGACAAAATAAGATTAATGCTTATGAAGAAATATAAAATCTCATCCCTTCCCCAATATCGCGCCACACCCCTACCCCTTAATTCCCTGGTTGAACTTGATGGACATATGTCTTTTTTCGACCGTACTAACTATGTAACTATGTAACATAACATGGGGGGGGGGGTCTCCTGGCTGTTCACACAGGTGTGTCATTGCTGTACATTGACCATGCATTGCTTCTGTGGTATTGCAAAGGCAAAGACAAATGCTTCCAGCCATCCATTGCACTAATGGATTGGTCATCAGCTGGCTGTCTATGTCCCGCATCAATATAGACCAAAGTACAGAGGGTTAGGCTATGCTATTGTGCACCTACCTGATGCATCAGAAGGTGCGAGGCCCTTGCTAAATTCTGTGCACAGACTTTGAGATCTATGCTTTAGACTGTATCTAAACCTGCTCCAACATGGACTGACATTCTGGCCTACTTTCAGCCGATGCGACTTGTCTGTCGCTGAACAGTCGCTTTTTATGTATTCAGCACCTATGTATAATGTTGTAAAAATGCTCTAGAAGCTAAAGTCGCAGAAATGTCACACATATTTGGCCTGCAACTTTCTGTGCGACAAATTCAGACAGGAAAAATCAGTATAAATCCTTAGAAAATTATCCCCCAGTGTCTCCATCTGCTGGCGGTATTGAATAAGCATTGCTGCACTGATGGGGTATGCATTAGACGAAAAAAAAGAAGAAAAAGAAGAATAATACGCCCAGAAAAGAGGCGAAAAGGAGAAAAACGTAAAAAAACGTGAAAAAAAAGTAAGAGGAAGAGAAGGGAAAAAAAGGTGGAAATGGGTTTAAAAGTGATTTCGGCGGAGAAATATATATATATATATATATAAAAAAACAAAGGATAAGGAGCAGCACTCTGTAGATTATAGGTCGAGGATGGGTGCACACGGTCGGAATCCCAGGTCACGGGAGACACTTCACAATGTAGAAAGGAGAAGACTGTAGCACTCCAATAAGATGAAAAGTGAATGTGGCTTTATTCCAATTCAAACATCAAGGCAACGTTTCAGCTGCACGCAGGCAGCCTTTGTCAAGCCGCTTGACAAAGGCTGCCTGCGTGCAGCTGAAACGTTGCCTTGATGTTTGAATTGGAATAAAGCCACATTCACTTTTCATCTTATTGGAGTGCTACAGTCTTCTCCTTTCTATATATATATATATATATATATATATATATATATATATATGCGCACACACACACATAGATATAAACGTATTCTCCGTTGAGATATTGCAGCCGCTGCTGTGTCCAGGCCCAGGAGCCTTAGCACTGTGCTGTGATGTCACTCAATACCACTGACATCACTAGGTGTAAACAACATCTCTCCTTTGCTGTGTATGTGACTATGGAGCTGTTTGGTGATGTCGTCTATTACGGCCTTCATAGAAGCAACAGGAGATTGTTGCATCCATCTTGAACCCTCAGAACTACAGTGCTATGATGTCACTCACTTCCACAGGCCTTGCAGAGTGTAAACAACAACAACCCAGCTTTGTTGTGTATGTAACCATAGGGATTTGTGATGTCACCTAGAACCTTCACAGCAGCGACAGCTTTATGAGGAGCATCAGCACTGCTCTGCCTGAGCAGAACCATCACCGCCATAGGTTGTCAAATAACCCGGATTTAACCCACACAGGTAAGTCCAATGGGGTGCAGGCATGTCCTCTATGCTTACAGCTTCCCGTGGGTGTTGGTTTGATACCGTTTGGGGACAGCCAAGGAGGCATCTGCAGGCAACAAAGGTAGGTGTGTGCTTGTGTGTGTGTTTCCTATGCAGATCCTAAGCCCAGTGTCACATGCAAGTAGGAGGAGTAAGAAGGGTTCCTGGCAAATCCGGGTTATGGATTGCATTTAAAAAGGCCCCGTGGGAGTGCAATGGGCCCCTGTCTTGCTGCTTAGCAATAATGGTATGGGTTTAGGTTCTGCTGTGTGTACTGGTGGTTGACTGCCCCCCAGCCCAGAGTGTGCATGGATTATTGTCTGGCAGCCTCCCTGACAGCAAGCAGTGATAGTGCCCATGAAGGGGACCTTGTTGGGCCCGCCCCTTTCACGGTTATCGCTTCTCGGCCTTTTGGCTAAGATCAAGTGTAGTATCTGTTCTTATCAGTTTAATATCTGATACGTCCCCTATCTGGGGACCATATATTAAATGGATTTTTGAGAACGGGGGCCGATTTCGAAGCTTGCTTCCGTCGCCCTATGCATTGACCCGATATGGCAGTATCTTCGGGTACAGTGCACCACCCCCTTACAGGGTTAAAAAGAAAGATTCCTACTTTCATTGCTACCTGCTTGCTGGCTAGCCAGCTAGCCAGCCCTGTGGGCCTTGCTGCTGCTGCAGCCAAAAAACAAAAGGTGGTGCTGCTGCTGCTTCTGCTGCTTCTGCTTCTGCTTGTGTCTGGCCCCTGTTGGAGCGTCCAGGCACAGGACTTCTGCTGCTGCTGACTAAATGGCCTCCTTAATTGGATCATTTGAGTAGCCAGCACACCTG
Organism: Hyla sarda; assembly: GCF_029499605.1. Lineage (NCBI taxonomy): Eukaryota > Metazoa > Chordata > Amphibia > Anura > Hylidae > Hyla > Hyla sarda. The sequence continues at coordinate 36,718 of NW_026610915.1, read as the reverse complement.
TGCAGGTAGGGCATGACATGATAGGCAGCTGCCTTGATAGCGGGTGGGTGCTGAATGTTCCTAATTGACAAAATAAGATTAATGCTTATGAAGAAATATAAAATCTCATCCCTTCCCCAATATCGCGCCACACCCCTACCCCTTAATTCCCTGGTTGAACTTGATGGACATATGTCTTTTTTCGACCGTACTAACTATGTAACTATGTAACATAACATGGGGGGGGGGGGGGGTCTCCTGGCTGTTCACACAGGTGTGTCATTGCTGTACATTGACCATGCATTGCTTCTGTGGTATTGCAAAGGCAAAGACAAATGCTTCCAGCCATCCATTGCACTAATGGATTGGTCATCAGCTGGCTGTCTATGTCCCGCATCAATATAGACCAAAGTACAGAGGGTTAGGCTATGCTATTGTGCACCTACCTGATGCATCAGAAGGTGCGAGGCCCTTGCTAAATTCTGTGCACAGACTTTGAGATCTATGCTTTAGACTGTATCTAAACCTGCTCCAACATGGACTGACATTCTGGCCTACTTTCAGCCGATGCGACTTGTCTGTCGCTGAACAGTCGCTTTTTATGTATTCAGCACCTATGTATAATGTTGTAAAAATGCTCTAGAAGCTAAAGTCGCAGAAATGTCACACATATTTGGCCTGCAACTTTCTGTGCGACAAATTCAGACAGGAAAAATCAGTATAAATCCTTAGAAAATTATCCCCCAGTGTCTCCATCTGCTGGCGGTATTGAATAAGCATTGCTGCACTGATGGGGTATGCATTAGACGAAAAAAAAGAAGAAAAAGAAGAATAATACGCCCAGAAAAGAGGCGAAAAGGAGAAAAACGTAAAAAAACGTGAAAAAAAAGTAAGAGGAAGAGAAGGGAAAAAAAGGTGGAAATGGGTTTAAAAGTGATTTCGGCGGAGAAATATATATATATATATATGCGCACACACACACATAGATATAAACGTATTCTCCGTTGAGATATTGCAGCCGCTGCTGTGTCCAGGCCCAGGAGCCTTAGCACTGTGCTGTGATGTCACTCAATACCACTGACATCACTAGGTGTAAACAACATCTCTCCTTTGCTGTGTATGTGACTATGGAGCTGTTTGGTGATGTCGTCTATTACGGCCTTCATAGAAGCAACAGGAGATTGTTGCATCCATCTTGAACCCTCAGAACTACAGTGCTATGATGTCACTCACTTCCACAGGCCTTGCAGAGTGTAAACAACAACAACCCAGCTTTGTTGTGTATGTAACCATAGGGATTTGTGATGTCACCTAGAACCTTCACAGCAGCGACAGCTTTATGAGGAGCATCAGCACTGCTCTGCCTGAGCAGAACCATCACCGCCATAGGTTGTCAAATAACCCGGATTTAACCCACACAGGTAAGTCCAATGGGGTGCAGGCATGTCCTCTATGCTTACAGCTTCCCGTGGGTGTTGGTTTGATACCGTTTGGGGACAGCCAAGGAGGCATCTGCAGGCAACAAAGGTAGGTGTGTGCTTGTGTGTGTGTTTCCTATGCAGATCCTAAGCCCAGTGTCACATGCAAGTAGGAGGAGTAAGAAGGGTTCCTGGCAAATCCGGGTTATGGATTGCATTTAAAAAGGCCCCGTGGGAGTGCAATGGGCCCCTGTCTTGCTGCTTAGCAATAATGGTATGGGTTTAGGTTCTGCTGTGTGTACTGGTGGTTGACTGCCCCCCAGCCCAGAGTGTGCATGGAAAATTGTCTGGCAGCCTCCCTGACAGCAAGCAGTGATAGTGCCCATGAAGGGGACCTTGTTGGGCCCGCCCCTTTCACGGTTATCGCTTCTCGGCCTTTTGGCTAAGATCAAGTGTAGTATCTGTTCTTATCAGTTTAATATCTGATACGTCCCCTATCTGGGGACCATATATTAAATGGATTTTTGAGAACGGGGGCCGATTTCGAAGCTTGCTTCCGTCGCCCTATGCATTGACCCGATATGGCAGTATCTTCGGGTACAGTGCACCACCCCCTTACAGGGTTAAAAAGAAAGATTCCTACTTTCATTGCTACCTGCTTGCTGGCTAGCCAGCTAGCCAGCCCTGTGGGCCTTGCTGCTGCTGCAGCCAAAAAACAAAAGGTGGTGCTGCTGCTGCTTCTGCTGCTTCTGCTTCTGCTTGTGTCTGGCCCCTGTTGGAGCGTCCAGGCACAGGACTTCTGCTGCTGCTGACTAAATGGCCTCCTTAATTGGATCATTTGAGTAGCCAGCACACCTGTGCAGGTAGGGCATGACATGATAGGCAGCTGCCTTGATAGCGGGTGGGTGCTGAATGTTCCTAATTGACAAAATAAGATTAATGCTTATGAAGAAATATAAAATCTCATCCCTTCCCCAATATCGCGCCACACCCCTACCCCTTAATTCCCTGGTTGAACTTGATGGACATATGTCTTTTTTCGACCGTACTAACTATGTAACTATGTAACATAACATGGGGGGGGGGGGGGGGGGGGGTCTCCTGGCTGTTCACACAGGTGTGTCATTGCTGTACATTGACCATGCATTGCTTCTGTGGTATTGCAAAGGCAAAGACAAATGCTTCCAGCCATCCATTGCACTAATGGATTGGTCATCAGCTGGCTGTCTATGTCCCGCATCAATATAGACCAAAGTACAGAGGGTTAGGCTATGCTATTGTGCACCTACCTGATGCATCAGAAGGTGCGAGGCCCTTGCTAAATTCTGTGCACAGACTTTGAGATCTATGCTTTAGACTGTATCTAAACCTGCTCCAACATGGACTGACATTCTGGCCTACTTTCAGCCGATGCGACTTGTCTGTCGCTGAACAGTCGCTTTTTATGTATTCAGCACCTATGTATAATGTTGTAAAAATGCTCTAGAAGCTAAAGTCGCAGAAATGTCACACATATTTGGCCTGCAACTTTCTGTGCGACAAATTCAGACAGGAAAAATCAGTATAAATCCTTAGAAAATTATCCCCCAGTGTCTCCATCTGCTGGCGGTATTGAATAAGCATTGCTGCACTGATGGGGTATGCATTAGACGAAAAAAAAGAAGAAAAAGAAGAATAATACGCCCAGAAAAGAGGCGAAAAGGAGAAAAACGTAAAAAAACGTGAAAAAAAAGTAAGAGGAAGAGAAGGGAAAAAAAGGTGGAAATGGGTTTAAAAGTGATTTCGGCGGAGAAATATATATATATATATATATATATATATATATATATATATATATATATGCGCACACACACATAGATATAAACGTATTCTCCGTTGAGATATTGCAGCCGCTGCTGTGTCCAGGCCCAGGAGCCTTAGCACTGTGCTGTGATGTCACTCAATACCACTGACATCACTAGGTGTAAACAACATCTCTCCTTTGCTGTGTATGTGACTATGGAGCTGTTTGGTGATGTCGTCTATTACGGCCTTCATAGAAGCAACAGGAGATTGTTGCATCCATCTTGAACCCTCAGAACTACAGTGCTATGATGTCACTCACTTCCACAGGCCTTGCAGAGTGTAAACAACAACAACCCAGCTTTGTTGTGTATGTAACCATAGGGATTTGTGATGTCACCTAGAACCTTCACAGCAGCGACAGCTTTATGAGGAGCATCAGCACTGCTCTGCCTGAGCAGAACCATCACCGCCATAGGTTGTCAAATAACCCGGATTTAACCCACACAGGTAAGTCCAATGGGGTGCAGGCATGTCCTCTATGCTTACAGCTTCCCGTGGGTGTTGGTTTGATACCGTTTGGGGACAGCCAAGGAGGCATCTGCAGGCAACAAAGGTAGGTGTGTGCTTGTGTGTGTGTTTCCTATGCAGATCCTAAGCCCAGTGTCACATGCAAGTAGGAGGAGTAAGAAGGGTTCCTGGCAAATCCGGGTTATGGATTGCATTTAAAAAGGCCCCGTGGGAGTGCAATGGGCCCCTGTCTTGCTGCTTAGCAATAATGGTATGGGTTTAGGTTCTGCTGTGTGTACTGGTGGTTGACTGCCCCCCAGCCCAGAGTGTGCATGGGAAAATTGTCTGGCAGCCTCCCTGACAGCAAGCAGTGATAGTGCCCATGAAGGGGACCTTGTTGGGCCCGCCCCTTTCACGGTTATCGCTTCTCGGCCTTTTGGCTAAGATCAAGTGTAGTATCTGTTCTTATCAGTTTTCATGCTGGTGGGGATGGGTGCTGCATGGAGGATGCAGGTGTACCAGGGCTTTCCGGGGCTGGTTCTGAGGAATCAGCTCGACGGCTGCCCCGATGTGACCTGTTCCCTCCGGGTCTCGCCATGAGGCTGAGAGGGTCTAGAGCCGAGGTACTTTTGTGCCTCGGGGAGTGGTGACCCCGAGGTGCCGAAACTCACTGGGAGAATAGACCTCACTGAGTTGAAGCACGGGCACCATAATCTCTTCACCTTGTGGCACTCACCTCTTGATTCCCGGCCTTCTGGCTAGGATCAGAGAAATTTTTATAGATCCGGCCGGATGTCCGGGCAGTATATCTGCACACATTCACTTATTTATTTCTTTTTTGTCTCACTGTGTCACTTTTTTGCGTGTTGTGTGTTCACCAGGATTGGTCAGGATGCGGTAGCCCTTCTGGGTGTCCCTCCTGGCGGTCTAGGGGAGGTGTGTGTGGCCATTAGGTTCCGCACCTCCCTGCAAACACCCCGGGTACTCCTGCTTTGGCAGGGTACCTACCGTAATCGGCTCTGCGGGCAGATACCTTGGCTAACGCCAAGGGGGATGCCGGGAGCATTTGTGGTCCCCTAGTAGCTTCGGCGAAAAGGGACATCGAACCTGGAACCTCGCAGGTACCTTTTGGTCCGGAGGCGAAGGGTAAGGTTTGTTGGGGGGCCTCTCTCCTATCGGAGAAGGGCTTGCGATAGACCGCATCCTTTGTGCACGTTTTTTTAGTGTAACACGTTTGCACTTTTTCTTGCACTTTGGGTGAATCGAAAGCACGTTCCTCGGCTTTAGATAAAAAAAAAAAAAAAAAAAAAAATCTGTTCTTATCAGTTTAATATCTGATACGTCCCTATCTGGGGACCATATATTAAATGGATTTTTGAGAACGGGGGCCGATTTCGAAGCTTGCTTCCGTCGCCCTATGCATTGACCCGATATGGCAGTATCTTCGGGTACAGTGCACCACCCCCTTACAGGGTTAAAAAGAAAGATTCCTACTTTCATTGCTACCTGCTTGCTGGCTAGCCAGCTAGCCAGCCCTGTGGCCTTGCTGCTGCTGCAGCCAAAAAACAAAAGTGGTGCTGCTGCTGCTTCTGCTGCTTCTGCTTCTGCTTGTGTCTGGCCCCTGTTGGAGCGTCCAGCACAGGACTTCTGCTGCTGCTGACTAAATGGCCTCCTTAATTGGATCATTTGAGTAGCCAGCACACCTGTGCAGGTAGGGCATGACATGATAGGCAGCTGCCTTGATAGCGGGTGGGTGCTGAATGTTCCTAATTGACAAAATAAGATTAATGCTTATGAAGAAATATAAAATCTCATCCCTTCCCCAATATCGCGCCACACCCCTACCCCTTAATTCCCTGGTTGAACTTGATGGACATATGTCTTTTTCGACCGTACTAACTATGTAACTATGTAACATAACATGGGGGGGGGGGGGTCTTCTGGCTGTTCACACAGGTGTGTCATTGCTGTACATTGACCATGCATTGCTTCTGTGGTATTGCAAAGGCAAAGACAAATGCTTCCAGCCATCCATTGCACTAATGGATTGGTCATCAGCTGGCTGTCTATGTCCCGCATCAATATAGACCAAAGTACAGAGGGTTAGGCTATGCTATTGTGCACCTACCTGATGCATCAGAAGGTGCGAGGCCCTTGCTAAATTCTGTGCACAGACTTTGAGATCTATGCTTTAGACTGTATCTAAACCTGCTCCAACATGGACTGACATTCTGGCCTACTTTCAGCCGATGCGACTTGTCTGTCGCTGAACAGTCGCTTTTTACTGTATTCAGCACCTATGTATAATGTTGTAAAAATGCTCTAGAAGCTAAAGTCGCAGAAATGTCACACATATTTGGCCTGCAACTTTCTGTGCGACAAATTCAGACAGGAAAATCAGTATAAATCCTTAGAAAATTATCCCCCAGTGTCTCCATCTGCTGGCGGTATTGAATAAGCATTGCTGCACTGATGGGGTATGCATTAGACGAAAAAAAAGAAGAAAAAGAAGAATAATACGCCCAGAAAAGAGGCGAAAAGGAGAAAAACGTAAAAAAACGTGAAAAAAAAGTAAGAGGAAGAGAAGGGAAAAAAAGGTGGAAATGGGTTTAAAAGTGATTTCGGCGGAGAAATATATATATATATATATATATATATATATATGCGCACACACACACATAGATATAAACGTATTCTCCGTTGAGATATTGCAGCCGCTGCTGTGTCCAGGCCCAGGAGCCTTAGCACTGTGCTGTGATGTCACTCAATACCACTGACATCACTAGGTGTAAACAACATCTCTCCTTTGCTGTGTATGTGACTATGGAGCTGTTTGGTGATGTCGTCTATTACGGCCTTCATAGAAGCAACAGGAGATTGTTGCATCCATCTTGAACCCTCAGAACTACAGTGCTATGATGTCACTCACTTCCACAGGCCTTGCAGAGTGTAAACAACAACAACCCAGCTTTGTTGTGTATGTAACCATAGGGATTTGTGATGTCACCTAGAACCTTCACAGCAGCGACAGCTTTATGAGGAGCATCAGCACTGCTCTGCCTGAGCAGAACCATCACCGCCATAGGTTGTCAAATAACCCGGATTTAACCCACACAGGTAAGTCCAATGGGGTGCAGGCATGTCCTCTATGCTTACAGCTTCCCGTGGGTGTTGGTTTGATACCGTTTGGGGACAGCCAAGGAGGCATCTGCAGGCAACAAAGGTAGGTGTGTGCTTGTGTGTGTGTTTCCTATGCAGATCCTAAGCCCAGTGTCACATGCAAGTAGGAGGAGTAAGAAGGGTTCCTGGCAAATCCGGGTTATGGATTGCATTTAAAAAGGCCCCGTGGGAGTGCAATGGGCCCCTGTCTTGCTGCTTAGCAATAATGGTATGGGTTTAGGTTCTGCTGTGTGTACTGGTGGTTGACTGCCCCCCAGCCCAGAGTGTGCATGGAAAATTGTCTGGCAGCCTCCCTGACAGCAAGCAGTGATAGTGCCCATGAAGGGGACCTTGTTGGGCCCGCCCCTTTCACGGTTATCGCTTCTCGGCCTTTTGGCTAAGATCAAGTGTAGTATCTGTTCTTATCAGTTTAATATCTGATACGTCCCCTATCTGGGGACCATATATTAAATGGATTTTTGAGAACGGGGGCCGATTTCGAAGCTTGCTTCCGTCGCCCTATGCATTGACCCGATATGGCAGTATCTTCGGGTACAGTGCACCACCCCCTTACAGGGTTAAAAAGAAAGATTCCTACTTTCATTGCTACCTGCTTGCTGGCTAGCCAGCTAGCCAGCCCTGTGGGCCTTGCTGCTGCTGCAGCCAAAAAACAAAAGGTGGTGCTGCTGCTGCTTCTGCTGCTTCTGCTTCTGCTTGTGTCTGGCCCCTGTTGGAGCGTCCAGGCACAGGACTTCTGCTGCTGCTGACTAAATGGCCTCCTTAATTGGATCATTTGAGTAGCCAGCACACCTGTGCAGGTAGGGCATGACATGATAGGCAGCTGCCTTGATAGCGGGTGGGTGCTGAATGTTCCTAATTGACAAAATAAGATTAATGCTTATGAAGAAATATAAAATCTCATCCCTTCCCCAATATCGCGCCACACCCCTACCCCTTAATTCCCTGGTTGAACTTGATGGACATATGTCTTTTTTTGACCGTACTAACTATGTAACTATGTAACATAACATGGGGGGGTCTCCTGGCTGTTCACACAGGTGTGTCATTGCTGTACATTGACCATGCATTGCTTCTGTGGTATTGCAAAGGCAAAGACAAATGCTTCCAGCCATCCATTGCACTAATGGATTGGTCATCAGCTGGCTGTCTATGTCCCGCATCAATATAGACCAAAGTACAGAGGGTTAGGCTATGCTATTGTGCACCTACCTGATGCATCAGAAGGTGCGAGGCCCTTGCTAAATTCTGTGCACAGACTTTGAGATCTATGCTTTAGACTGTATCTAAACCTGCTCCAACATGGACTGACATTCTGGCCTACTTTCAGCCGATGCGACTTGTCTGTCGCTGAACAGTCGCTTTTTATGTATTCAGCACCTATGTATAATGTTGTAAAAATGCTCTAGAAGCTAAAGTCGCAGAAATGTCACACATATTTGGCCTGCAACTTTCTGTGCGACAAATTCAGACAGGAAAAATCAGTATAAATCCTTAGAAAATTATCCCCCAGTGTCTCCATCTGCTGGCGGTATTGAATAAGCATTGCTGCACTGATGGGGTATGCATTAGACGAAAAAAAAGAAGAAAAAGAAGAATAATACGCCCAGAAAAGAGGCGAAAAGGAGAAAAACGTAAAAAAACGTGAAAAAAAAGTAAGAGGAAGAGAAGGGAAAAAAAGGTGGAAATGGGTTTAAAAGTGATTTCGGCGGAGAAATATATATATATATATATATATATATATATATATATATATATATATGCGCACACACACACATAGATATAAACGTATTCTCCGTTGAGATATTGCAGCCGCTGCTGTGTCCAGGCCCAGGAGCCTTAGCACTGTGCTGTGATGTCACTCAATACCACTGACATCACTAGGTGTAAACAACATCTCTCCTTTGCTGTGTATGTGACTATGGAGCTGTTTGGTGATGTCGTCTATTACGGCCTTCATAGAAGCAACAGTAGATTGTTGCATCCATCTTGAACCCTCAGAACTACAGTGCTATGATGTCACTCACTTCCACAGGCCTTGCAGAGTGTAAACAACAACAACCCAGCTTTGTTGTGTATGTAACCATAGGGATTTGTGATGTCACCTAGAACCTTCACAGCAGCGACAGCTTTATGAGGAGCATCAGCACTGCTCTGCCTGAGCAGAACCATCACCGCCATAGGTTGTCAAATAACCCGGATTTAACCCACACAGGTAAGTCCAATGGGGTGCAGGCATGTCCTCTATGCTTACAGCTTCCCGTGGGTGTTGGTTTGATACCGTTTGGGGACAGCCAAGGAGGCATCTGCAGGCAACAAAGGTAGGTGTGTGCTTGTGTGTGTGTTTCCTATGCAGATCCTAAGCCCAGTGTCACATGCAAGTAGGAGGAGTAAGAAGGGTTCCTGGCAAATCCGGGTTATGGATTGCATTTAAAAAGGCCCCGTGGGAGTGCAATGGGCCCCTGTCTTGCTGCTTAGCAATAATGGTATGGGTTTAGGTTCTGCTGTGTGTACTGGTGGTTGACTGCCCCCCAGCCCAGAGTGTGCATGGAAAATTGTCTGGCAGCCTCCCTGACAGCAAGCAGTGATAGTGCCCATGAAGGGGACCTTGTTGGGCCCGCCCCTTTCACGGTTATCGCTTCTCGGCCTTTTGGCTAAGATCAAGTGTAGTATCTGTTCTTATCAGTTTAATATCTGATACGTCCCCTATCTGGGGACCATATATTAAATGGATTTTTGAGAACGGGGGCCGATTTCGAAGCTTGCTTCCGTCGCCCTATGCATTGACCCAATATGGCAGTATCTTCGGGTACAGTGCACCACCCCCTTACAGGGTTAAAAAGAAAGATTCCTACTTTCATTGCTACCTGCTTGCTGGCTAGCCAGCTAGCCAGCCCTGTGGGCCTTGCTGCTGCTGCAGCCAAAAAACAAAAGGTGGTGCTGCTGCTGCTTCTGCTTCTGCTTGTGTCTGGCCCCTGTTGGAGCGTCCAGGCACAGGACTTCTGCTGCTGCTGACTAAATGGCCTCCTTAATTGGATCATTTGAGTAGCCAGCACACCTGTGCAGGTAGGGCATGACATGATAGGCAGCTGCCTTGATAGCGGGTGGGTGCTGAATGTTCCTAATTGACAAAATAAGATTAATGCTTATGAAGAAATATAAAATCTCATCCCTTCCCCAATATCGCGCCACACCCCTACCCCTTAATTCCCTGGTTGAACTTGATGGACATATGTCTTTTTTCGACCGTACTAACTATGTAACTATGTAACATAACATGGGGGGGGGGGGGGGGGGGGGGTCTCCTGGCTGTTCACACAGGTGTGTCATTGCTGTACATTGACCATGCATTGCTTCTGTGGTATTGCAAAGGCAAAGACAAATGCTTCCAGCCATCCATTGCACTAATGGATTGGTCATCAGCTGGCTGTCTATGTCCCGCATCAATATAGACCAAAGTACAGAGGGTTAGGCTATGCTATTGTGCACCTACCTGATGCATCAGAAGGTGCGAGGCCCTTGCTAAATTCTGTGCACAGACTTTGAGATCTATGCTTTAGACTGTATCTAAACCTGCTCCAACATGGACTGACATTCTGGCCTACTTTCAGCCGATGCGACTTGTCTGTCGCTGAACAGTCGCTTTTTATGTATTCAGCACCTATGTATAATGTTGTAAAAATGCTCTAGAAGCTAAAGTCGCAGAAATGTCACACATATTTGGCCTGCAACTTTCTGTGCGACAAATTCAGACAGGAAAAATCAGTATAAATCCTTAGAAAATTATCCCCCAGTGTCTCCATCTGCTGGCGGTATTGAATAAGCATTGCTGCACTGATGGGGTATGCATTAGACGAAAAAAAAGAAGAAAAAGAAGAATAATACGCCCAGAAAAGAGGCGAAAAGGAGAAAAACGTAAAAAAACGTGAAAAAAAAGTAAGAGGAAGAGAAGGGAAAAAAAGGTGGAAATGGGTTTAAAAGTGATTTCGGCGGAGAAATATATATATATATATATATATATATATATATATATATATATATGCGCACACACACACATAGATATAAACGTATTCTCCGTTGAGATATTGCAGCCGCTGCTGTGTCCAGGCCCAGGAGCCTTAGCACTGTGCTGTGATGTCACTCAATACCACTGACATCACTAGGTGTAAACAACATCTCTCCTTTGCTGTGTATGTGACTATGGAGCTGTTTGGTGATGTCGTCTATTACGGCCTTCATAGAAGCAACAGGAGATTGTTGCATCCATCTTGAACCCTCAGAACTACAGTGCTATGATGTCACTCACTTCCACAGGCCTTGCAGAGTGTAAACAACAACAACCCAGCTTTGTTGTGTATGTAACCATAGGGATTTGTGATGTCACCTAGAACCTTCACAGCAGCGACAGCTTTATGAGGAGCATCAGCACTGCTCTGCCTGAGCAGAACCATCACCGCCATAGGTTGTCAAATAACCCGGATTTAACCCACACAGGTAAGTCCAATGGGGTGCAGGCATGTCCTCTATGCTTACAGCTTCCCGTGGGTGTTGGTTTGATACCGTTTGGGGACAGCCAAGGAGGCATCTGCAGGCAACAAAAGTAGGTGTGTGCTTGTGTGTGTGTTTCCTATGCAGATCCTAAGCCCAGTGTCACATGCAAGTAGGAGGAGTAAGAAGGGTTCCTGGCAAATCCGGGTTATGGATTGCATTTAAAAAGGCCCCGTGGGAGTGCAATGGGCCCCTGTCTTGCTGCTTAGCAATAATGGTATGGGTTTAGGTTCTGCTGTGTGTACTGGTGGTTGACTGCCCCCCAGCCCAGAGTGTGCATGGAAAATTGTCTGGCAGCCTCCCTGACAGCAAGCAGTGATAGTGCCCATGAAGGGGACCTTGTTGGGCCCGCCCCTTTCACGGTTATCGCTTCTCGGCCTTTTGGCTAAGATCAAGTGTAGTATCTGTTCTTATCAGTTTTCATGCTGGTGGGGATGGGTGCTGCATGGAGGATGCAGGTGTACCAGGGCTTTCCGGGGCTGGTTCTGAGGAATCAGCTCGACGGCTGCCCCGATGTGACCTGTTCCCTCCGGGTCTCGCCATGAGGCTGAGAGGGTCTAGAGCCGAGGTACTTTGTGCCTCGGGGAGTGGTGACCCCGAGGTGCCGAAACTCACTGGGAGAATAGGCTCACTGAGTTGAAGCACGGGCACCATAATCTCTTCACCTTGTGGCACTCACCTCTTGATTCCCGGCCTTCTGGCTAGGATCAGAGAAATTTTTATAGATCCGGCCGGATGTCCGGGCAGTATATCTGCACACATTCACTTATTTATTTCTTTTTTGTCTCACTGTGTCACTTTTTGCGTGTTGTGTGTTCACAGGATTTGTCAGGATGCGGTAGCCCTTCTGGGTGTCCCTCCTGGCGGTCTAGGGGAGGTGTGTGTGGCCATTAGGTTCCGCACCTCCCTGCAAACACCCCGGGTACTCCTGCTTTGGCAGGGTACCTACCGTAATCGGCTCTGCGGGCAGATACCTTGGCTAACGCCAAGGGGGATGCCGGGAGCATTTGTGGTCCCCTAGTAGCTTCGGCGAAAAGGGACATCGAACCTGGAACCTCGCAGGTACCTTTTGGTCCGGAGGCGAAGGGTAAGGTTTGTTGGGGGGCCTCTCTCCTATCGGAGAAGGGCTTGCGATAGACCGCATCCTTTGTGCACGTTTTTTTAGTGTAACACGTTTGCACTTTTTCTTGCACTTTGGGTGAATCGAAAGCACGTTCCTCGGCTTTAGATAAAAAAAATCTGTTCTTATCAGTTTAATATCTGATACGTCCCCTATCTGGGGACCATATATTAAATGGATTTTTGAGAACGGGGGCCGATTTCGAAGCTTGCTTCCGTCGCCCTATGCATTGACCCGATATGGCAGTATCTTCGGGTACAGTGCACCACCCCCTTACAGGGTTAAAAAGAAAGATTCCTACTTTCATTGCTACCTGCTTGCTGGCTAGCCAGCTAGCCAGCCCTGTGGGCCTTGCTGCTGCTGCAGCCAAAAAACAAAAGGTGGTGCTGCTGCTGCTTCTGCTGCTTCTGCTTCTGCTTGTGTCTGGCCCCTGTTGGAGCGTCCAGGCACAGGACTTCTGCTGCTGCTGACTAAATGGCCTCCTTAATTGGATCATTTGAGTAGCCAGCACACCTGTGCAGGTAGGGCATGACATGATAGGCAGCTGCCTTGATAGCGGGTGGGTGCTGAATGTTCCTAATTGACAAAATAAGATTAATGCTTATGAAGAAATATAAAATCTCATCCCTTCCCTAATATCGCGCCACACCCCTACCCCTTAATTCCCTGGTTGAACTTGATGGACATATGTCTTTTTTCGACCGTACTAACTATGTAACTATGTAACATAACATGGGGGGGGGGGGGGGGGTCTCCTGGCTGTTCACACAGGTGTGTCATTGCTGTACATTGACCATGCATTGCTTCTGTGGTATTGCAAAGGCAAAGACAAATGCTTCCAGCCATCCATTGCACTAATGGATTGGTCATCAGCTGGCTGTCTATGTCCCGCATCAATATAGACCAAAGTACAGAGGGTTAGGCTATGCTATTGTGCACCTACCTGATGCATCAGAAGGTGCGAGGCCCTTGCTAAATTCTGTGCACAGACTTTGAGATCTATGCTTTAGACTGTATCTAAACCTGCTCCAACATGGACTGACATTCTGGCCTACTTTCAGCCGATGCGACTTGTCTGTCGCTGAACAGTCGCTTTTTATGTATTCAGCACCTATGTATAATGTTGTAAAAATGCTCTAGAAGCTAAAGTCGCAGAAATGTCACACATATTTGGCCTGCAACTTTCTGTGCGACAAATTCAGACAGGAAAAATCAGTATAAATCCTTAGAAAATTATCCCCCAGTGTCTCCATCTGCTGGCGGTATTGAATAAGCATTGCTGCACTGATGGGGTATGCATTAGACGAAAAAAAAGAAGAAAAAGAAGAATAATACGCCCAGAAAAGAGGCGAAAAGGAGAAAAACGTAAAAAAACGTGAAAAAAAAGTAAGAGGAAGAGAAGGGAAAAAAAGGTGGAAATGGGTTTAAAAGTGATTTCGGCGGAGAAATATATATATATATATATATATATATATATATATATATATATATGCGCACACACACACATAGATATAAACGTATTCTCCGTTGAGATATTGCAGCCGCTGCTGTGTCCAGGCCCAGGAGCCTTAGCACTGTGCTGTGATGTCACTCAATACCACTGACATCACTAGGTGTAAACAACATCTCTCCTTTGCTGTGTATGTGACTATGGAGCTGTTTGGTGATGTCGTCTATTACGGCCTTCATAGAAGCAACAGGAGATTGTTGCATCCATCTTGAACCCTCAGAACTACAGTGCTATGATGTCACTCACTTCCACAGGCCTTGCAGAGTGTAAACAACAACAACCCAGCTTTGTTGTGTATGTAACCATAGGGATTTGTGATGTCACCTAGAACCTTCACAGCAGCGACAGCTTTATGAGGAGCATCAGCACTGCTCTGCCTGAGCAGAACCATCACCGCCATAGGTTGTCAAATAACCCGGATTTAACCCACACAGGTAAGTCCAATGGGGTGCAGGCATGTCCTCTATGCTTACAGCTTCCCGTGGGTGTTGGTTTGATACCGTTTGGGGACAGCCAAGGAGGCATCTGCAGGCAACAAAGGTAGGTGTGTGCTTGTGTGTGTGTTTCCTATGCAGATCCTAAGCCCAGTGTCACATGCAAGTAGGAGGAGTAAGAAGGGTTCCTGGCAAATCCGGGTTATGGATTGCATTTAAAAAGGCCCCGTGGGAGTGCAATGGGCCCCTGTCTTGCTGCTTAGCAATAATGGTATGGGTTTAGGTTCTGCTGTGTGTACTGGTGGTTGACTGCCCCCCAGCCCAGAGTGTGCATGGAAAATTGTCTGGCAGCCTCCCTGACAGCAAGCAGTGATAGTGCCCATGAAGGGGACCTTGTTGGGCCCGCCCCTTTCACGGTTATCGCTTCTCGGCCTTTTGGCTAAGATCAAGTGTAGTATCTGTTCTTATCAGTTTAATATCTGATACGTCCCCTATCTGGGGACCATATATTAAATGGATTTTTGAGAACGGGGGCCGATTTCGAAGCTTGCTTCCGTCGCCCTATGCATTGACCCGATATGGCAGTATCTTCGGGTACAGTGCACCACCCCCTTACAGGGTTAAAAAGAAAGATTCCTACTTTCATTGCTACCTGCTTGCTGGCTAGCCAGCTAGCCAGCCCTGTGGGCCTTGCTGCTGCTGCAGCCAAAAAACAAAAGGTGGTGCTGCTGCTGCTTCTGCTGCTTCTGCTTCTGCTTGTGTCTGGCCCCTGTTGGAGCGTCCAGGCACAGGACTTCTGCTGCTGCTGACTAAATGGCCTCCTTAATTGGATCATTTGAGTAGCCAGCACACCTGTGCAGGTAGGGCATGACATGATAGGCAGCTGCCTTGATAGCGGGTGGGTGCTGAATGTTCCTAATTGACAAAATAAGATTAATGCTTATGAAGAAATATAAAATCTCATCCCTTCCCCAATATCGCGCCACACCCCTACCCCTTAATTCCCTGGTTGAACTTGATGGACATATGTCTTTTTTCGACCGTACTAACTATGTAACTATGTAACATAACATGGGGGGGGGTCTCCTGGCTGTTCACACAGGTGTGTCATTGCTGTACATTGACCATGCATTGCTTCTGTGGTATTGCAAAGGCAAAGACAAATGCTTCCAGCCATCCATTGCACTAATGGATTGGTCATCAGCTGGCTGTCTATGTCCCGCATCAATATAGACCAAAGTACAGAGGGTTAGGCTATGCTATTGTGCACCTACCTGATGCATCAGAAGGTGCGAGGCCCTTGCTAAATTCTGTGCACAGACTTTGAGATCTATGCTTTAGACTGTATCTAAACCTGCTCCAACATGGACTGACATTCTGGCCTACTTTCAGCCGATGCGACTTGTCTGTCGCTGAACAGTCGCTTTTTATGTATTCAGCACCTATGTATAATGTTGTAAAAATGCTCTAGAAGCTAAAGTCGCAGAAATGTCACACATATTTGGCCTGCAACTTTCTGTGCGACAAATTCAGACAGGAAAAATCTGTATAAATCCTTAGAAAATTATCCCCCAGTGTCTCCATCTGCTGGCGGTATTGAATAAGCATTGCTGCACTGATGGGGTATGCATTAGACGAAAAAAAAGAAGAAAAAGAAGAATAATACGCCCAGAAAAGAGGCGAAAAGGAGAAAAACGTAAAAAAACGTGAAAAAAAAGTAAGAGGAAGAGAAGGGAAAAAAAGGTGGAAATGGGTTTAAAAGTGATTTCGGCGGAGAAATATATATATATATATATATATATATATATATATATATATATGCGCACACACACACATAGATATAAACGTATTCTCCGTTGAGATATTGCAGCCGCTGCTGTGTCCAGGCCCAGGAGCCTTAGCACTGTGCTGTGATGTCACTCAATACCACTGACATCACTAGGTGTAAACAACATCTCTCCTTTGCTGTGTATGTGACTATGGAGCTGTTTGGTGATGTCGTCTATTACGGCCTTCATAGAAGCAACAGGAGATTGTTGCATCCATCTTGAACCCTCAGAACTACAGTGCTATGATGTCACTCACTTCCACAGGCCTTGCAGAGTGTAAACAACAACAACCCAGCTTTGTTGTGTATGTAACCATAGGGATTTGTGATGTCACCTAGAACCTTCACAGCAGCGACAGCTTTATGAGGAGCATCAGCACTGCTCTGCCTGAGCAGAACCATCACCGCCATAGGTTGTCAAATAACCCGGATTTAACCCACACAGGTAAGTCCAATGGGGTGCAGGCATGTCCTCTATGCTTACAGCTTCCCGTGGGTGTTGGTTTGATACCGTTTGGGGACAGCCAAGGAGGCATCTGCAGGCAACAAAGGTAGGTGTGTGCTTGTGTGTGTGTTTCCTATGCAGATCCTAAGCCCAGTGTCACATGCAAGTAGGAGGAGTAAGAAGGGTTCCTGGCAAATCCGGGTTATGGATTGCATTTAAAAAGGCCCCGTGGGAGTGCAATGGGCCCCTGTCTTGCTGCTTAGCAATAATGGTATGGGTTTAGGTTCTGCTGTGTGTACTGGTGGTTGACTGCCCCCCAGCCCAGAGTGTGCATGGAAAATTGTCTGGCAGCCTCCCTGACAGCAAGCAGTGATAGTGCCCATGAAGGGGACCTTGTTGGGCCCGCCCCTTTCACGGTTATCGCTTCTCGGCCTTTTGGCTAAGATCAAGTGTAGTATCTGTTCTTATCAGTTTAATATCTGATACGTCCCCTATCTGGGGACCATATATTAAATGGATTTTTGAGAACGGGGGCCGATTTCGAAGCTTGCTTCCGTCGCCCTATGCATTGACCCGATATGGCAGTATCTTCGGGTACAGTGCACCACCCCCTTACAGGGTTAAAAAGAAAGATTCCTACTTTCATTGCTACCTGCTTGCTGGCTAGCCAGCTAGCCAGCCCTGTGGGCCTTGCTGCTGCTGCAGCCAAAAAACAAAAGGTGGTGCTGCTGCTTCTGCTGCTTCTGCTTCTGCTTGTGTCTGGCCCCTGTTGGAGCGTCCAGGCACAGGACTTCTGCTGCTGCTGACTAAATGGCCTCCTTAATTGGATCATTTGAGTAGCCAGCACACCTGTGCAGGTAGGGCATGACATGATAGGCAGCTGCCTTGATAGCGGGTGGGTGCTGAATGTTCCTAATTGACAAAATAAGATTAATGCTTATGAAGAAATATAAAATCTCATCCCTTCCCCAATATCGCGCCACACCCCTACCCCTTAATTCCCTGGTTGAACTTGATGGACATATGTCTTTTTTCGACCGTACTAACTATGTAACTATGTAACATAACATGGGGGGGGGGGTCTCCTGGCTGTTCACACAGGTGTGTCATTGCTGTACATTGACCATGCATTGCTTCTGTGGTATTGCAAAGGCAAAGACAAATGCTTCCAGCCATCCATTGCACTAATGGATTGGTCATCAGCTGGCTGTCTATGTCCCGCATCAATATAGACCAAAGTACAGAGGGTTAGGCTATGCTATTGTGCACCTACCTGATGCATCAGAAGGTGCGAGGCCCTTGCTAAATTCTGTGCACAGACTTTGAGATCTATACTTTAGACTGTATCTAAACCCGCTCCAACATGGACTGACATTCTGGCCTACTTTCAGCCGATGCGACTTGTCTGTCGCTGAACAGTCGCTTTTTATGTATTCAGCACCTATGTATAATGTTGTAAAAATGCTCTAGAAGCTAAAGTCGCAGAAATGTCACACATATTTGGCCTGCAACTTTCTGTGCGACAAATTCAGACAGGAAAAATCAGTATAAATCCTTAGAAAATTATCCCCCAGTGTCTCCATCTGCTGGCGGTATTGAATAAGCATTGCTGCACTGATGGGGTATGCATTAGACGAAAAAAAAGAAGAAAAAGAAGAATAATACGCCCAGAAAAGAGGCGAAAAGGAGAAAAACGTAAAAAAACGTGAAAAAAAAGTAAGAGGAAGAGAAGGGAAAAAAAAGGTGGACATGGGTTTAAAAGTGATTTCGGCGGAGAAATATATATATATATATATATATATATATATATATATATATATATATATATATGCGCACACACACACATAGATATAAACGTATTCTCCGTTGAGATATTGCAGCCGCTGCTGTGTCCAGGCCCAGGAGCCTTAGCACTGTGCTGTGATGTCACTCAATACCACTGACATCACTAGGTGTAAACAACATCTCTCCTTTGCTGTGTATGTGACTATGGAGCTGTTTGGTGATGTCGTCTATTACGGCCTTCATAGAAGCAACAGGAGATTGTTGCATCCATCTTGAACCCTCAGAACTACAGTGCTATGATGTCACTCACTTCCACAGGCCTTGCAGAGTGTAAACAACAACAACCCAGCTTTGTTGTGTATGTAACCATAGGGATTTGTGATGTCACCTAGAACCTTCACAGCAGCGACAGCTTTATGAGGAGCATCAGCACTGCTCTGCCTGAGCAGAACCATCACCGCCATAGGTTGTCAAATAACCCGGATTTAACCCACACAGGTAAGTCCAATGGGGTGCAGGCATGTCCTCTATGCTTACAGCTTCCCGTGGGTGTTGGTTTGATACCGTTTGGGGACAGCCAAGGAGGCATCTGCAGGCAACAAAGGTAGGTGTGTGCTTGTGTGTGTGTTTCCTATGCAGATCCTAAGCCCAGTGTCACATGCAAGTAGGAGGAGTAAGAAGGGTTCCTGGCAAATCCGGGTTATGGATTGCATTTAAAAAGGCCCCGTGGGAGTGCAATGGGCCCCTGTCTTGCTGCTTAGCAATAATGGTATGGGTTTAGGTTCTGCTGTGTGTACTGGTGGTTGACTGCCCCCCAGCCCAGAGTGTGCATGGAAAATTGTCTGGCAGCCTCCCTGACAGCAAGCAGTGATAGTGCCCATGAAGGGGACCTTGTTGGGCCCGCCCCTTTCACGGTTATCGCTTCTCGGCCTTTTGGCTAAGATCAAGTGTAGTATCTGTTCTTATCAGTTTAATATCTGATACGTCCCCTATCTGGGGACCATATATTAAATGGATTTTTGAGAACGGGGGCCGATTTCGAAGCTTGCTTCCGTCGCCCTATGCATTGACCCGATATGGCAGTATCTTCGGGTACAGTGCACCACCCCCTTACAGGGTTAAAAAGAAAGATTCCTACTTTCATTGCTACCTGCTTGCTGGCTAGCCAGCTAGCCAGCCCTGTGGGCCTTGCTGCTGCTGCAGCCAAAAAACAAAAGGTGGTGCTGCTGCTGCTTCTGCTGCTTCTGCTTCTGCTTGTGTCTGGCCCCTGTTGGAGCGTCCAGGCACAGGACTTCTGCTGCTGCTGACTAAATGGCCTCCTTAATTGGATCATTTGAGTAGCCAGCACACCTGTGCAGGTAGGGCATGACATGATAGGCAGCTGCCTTGATAGCGGGTGGGTGCTGAATGTTCCTAATTGACAAAATAAGATTAATGCTTATGAAGAAATATAAAATCTCATCCCTTCCCCAATATCGCGCCACACCCCTACCCCTTAATTCCCTGGTTGAACTTGATGGACATATGTCTTTTTTCGACCGTACTAACTATGTAACTATGTAACATAACATGGGGGGGGGGGGGGGGTTTCCTGGCTGTTCACACAGGTGTGTCATTGCTGTACATTGACCATGCATTGCTTCTGTGGTATTGCAAAGGCAAAGACAAATGCTTCCAGCCATCCATTGCACTAATGGATTGGTCATCAGCTGGCTGTCTATGTCCCGCATCAATATAGACCAAAGTACAGAGGGTTAGGCTATGCTATTGTGCACCTACCTGATGCATCAGAAGGTGCGAGGCCCTTGCTAAATTCTGTGCACAGACTTTGAGATCTATGCTTTAGACTGTATCTAAACCTGCTCCAACATGGACTGACATTCTGGCCTACTTTCAGCCGATGCGACTTGTCTGTCGCTGAACAGTCGCTTTTTATGTATTCAGCACCTATGTATAATGTTGTAAAAATGCTCTAGAAGCTAAAGTCGCAGAAATGTCACACATATTTGGCCTGCAACTTTCTGTGCGACAAATTCAGACAGGAAAAATCAGTATAAATCCTTAGAAAATTATCCCCCAGTGTCTCCATCTGCTGGCGGTATTGAATAAGCATTGCTGCACTGATGGGGTATGCATTAGACGAAAAAAAAGAAGAAAAAGAAGAATAATATGCCCAGAAAAGAGGCGAAAAGGAGAAAAACGTAAAAAAACGTGAAAAAAAAGTAAGAGGAAGAGAAGGGAAAAAAAGGTGGAAATGGGTTTAAAAGTGATTTCGGCGGAGAAATATATATATATATATATATATATATATATATATATATGCGCACACACACACATAGATATAAACGTATTCTCCGTTGAGATATTGCAGCCGCTGCTGTGTCCAGGCCCAGGAGCCTTAGCACTGTGCTGTGATGTCACTCAATACCACTGACATCACTAGGTGTAAACAACATCTCTCCTTTGCTGTGTATGTGACTATGGAGCTGTTTGGTGATGTCGTCTATTATGGCCTTCATAGAAGCAACAGGAGATTGTTGCATCCATCTAGAACCCTCAGAACTACAGTGCTATGATGTCACTCACTTCCACAGGCCTTGCAGAGTGTAAACAACAACAACCCAGCTTTGTTGTGTATGTAACCATAGGGATTTGTGATGTCACCTAGAACCTTCACAGCAGCGACAGCTTTATGAGGAGCATCAGCACTGCTCTGCCTGAGCAGAACCATCACCGCCATAGGTTGTCAAATAACCCGGATTTAACCCACACAGGTAAGTCCAATGGGGTGCAGGCATGTCCTCTATGCTTACAGCTTCCCGTGGGTGTTGGTTTGATACCGTTTGGGGGACAGCCAAGGAGGCATCTGCAGGCAACAAAGGTAGGTGTGTGCTTGTGTGTGTGTTTCCTATGCAGATCCTAAGCCCAGTGTCACATGCAAGTAGGAGGAGTAAGAAGGGTTCCTGGCAAATCCGGGTTATGGATTGCATTTAAAAAAGGCCCCGTGGGAGTGGCAATGGGCCCCTGTCTTGCTGCTTAGCAATAATGGTATGGGTTTAGGTTCTGCTGTGTGTACTGGTGGTTGACTGCCCCCCAGCCCAGAGTGTGCATGGAAAATTGTCTGGCAGCCTCCCTGACAGCAAGCAGTGATAGTGCCCATGAAGGGGACCTTGTTGGGCCCGCCCCTTTCACGGTTATCGCTTCTCGGCCTTTTGGCTAAGATCAAGTGTAGTATCTGTTCTTATCAGTTTAATATCTGATACGTCCCCTATCTGGGGACCATATATTAAATGGATTTTTGAGAACGGGGGCCGATTTCGAAGCTTGCTTCCGTCGCCCTATGCATTGACCCGATATGGCAGTATCTTCGGGTACAGTGCACCACCCCCTTACAGGGTTAAAAAGAAAGATTCCTACTTTCATTGCTACCTGCTTGCTGGCTAGCCAGCTAGCCAGCCCTGTGGGCCTTGCTGCTGCTGCAGCCAAAAAACAAAAGGTGGTGCTGCTGCTGCTTCTGCTGCTTCTGCTTCTGCTTGTGTCTGGCCCCTGTTGGAGCGTCCAGGCACAGGACTTCTGCTGCTGCTGACTAAATGGCCTCCTTAATTGGATCATTTGAGTAGCCAGCACACCTGTGCAGGTAGGGCATGACATGATAGGCAGCTGCCTTGATAGCGGGTGGGTGCTGAATGTTCCTAATTGACAAAATAAGATTAATGCTTATGAAGAAATATAAAATCTCATCCCTTCCCCAATATCGCGCCACACCCCTACCCCTTAATTCCCTGGTTGAACTTGATGGACATATGTCTTTTTTCGACCGTACTAACTATGTAACTATGTAACATAACATGGGGGGGGGGGGGTCTCCTGGCTGTTCACACAGGTGTGTCATTGCTGTACATTGACCATGCATTGCTTCTGTGGTATTGCAAAGGCAAAGACAAATGCTTCCAGCCATCCATTGCACTAATGGATTGGTCATCAGCTGGCTGTCTATGTCCCGCATCAATATAGACCAAAGTACAGAGGGTTAGGCTATGCTATTGTGCACCTACCTGATGCATCAGAAGGTGCGAGGCCCTTGCTAAATTCTGTGCACAGACTTTGAGATCTATGCTTTAGACTGTATCTAAACCTGCTCCAACATGGACTGACATTCTGGCCTACTTTCAGCCGATGCGACTTGTCTGTCGCTGAACAGTCGCTTTTTATGTATTCAGCACCTATGTATAATGTTGTAAAAATGCTCTAGAAGCTAAAGTCGCAGAAATGTCACACATATTTGGCCTGCAACTTTCTGTGCGACAAATTCAGACAGGAAAAATCAGTATAAATCCTTAGAAAATTATCCCCCAGTGTCTCCATCTGCTGGCGGTATTGAATAAGCATTGCTGCACTGATGGGGTATGCATTAGACGAAAAAAAAGAAGAAAAAGAAGAATAATACGCCCAGAAAAGAGGCGAAAAGGAGAAAAACGTAAAAAAACGTGAAAAAAAAGTAAGAGGAAGAGAAGGGAAAAAAAGGTGGAAATGGGTTTAAAAGTGATTTCGGCGGAGAAATATATATATATATATATATATATATATATATATATATATATATATATGCGCACACACACACATAGATATAAACGTATTCTCCGTTGAGATATTGCAGCCGCTGCTGTGTCCAGGCCCAGGAGCCTTAGCACTGTGCTGTGATGTCACTCAATACCACTGACATCACTAGGTGTAAACAACATCTCTCCTTTGCTGTGTATGT
The DNA here is from genome assembly GCF_029499605.1 of Hyla sarda. NCBI lineage: Eukaryota > Metazoa > Chordata > Amphibia > Anura > Hylidae > Hyla > Hyla sarda. The sequence continues at coordinate 13,420 of NW_026610915.1, read as the reverse complement.
GACTATGGAGCTGTTTGGTGATGTCGTCTATTACGGCCTTCATAGAAGCAACAGGAGATTGTTGCATCCATCTTGAACCCTCAGAACTACAGTGCTATGATGTCACTCACTTCCACAGGCCTTGCAGAGTGTAAACAACAACAACCCAGCTTTGTTGTGTATGTAACCATAGGGATTTGTGATGTCACCTAGAACCTTCACAGCAGCGACAGCTTTATGAGGAGCATCAGCACTGCTCTGCCTGAGCAGAACCATCACCGCCATAGGTTGTCAAATAACCCGGATTTAACCCACACAGGTAAGTCCAATGGGGTGCAGGCATGTCCTCTATGCTTACAGCTTCCCGTGGGTGTTGGTTTGATACCGTTTGGGGACAGCCAAGGAGGCATCTGCAGGCAACAAAGGTAGGTGTGTGCTTGTGTGTGTGTTTCCTATGCAGATCCTAAGCCCAGTGTCACATGCAAGTAGGAGGAGTAAGAAGGGTTCCTGGCAAATCCGGGTTATGGATTGCATTTAAAAAGGCCCCGTGGGAGTGCAATGGGCCCCTGTCTTGCTGCTTAGCAATAATGGTATGGGTTTAGGTTCTGCTGTGTGTACTGGTGGTTGACTGCCCCCCAGCCCAGAGTGTGCATGGAAAATTGTCTGGCAGCCTCCCTGACAGCAAGCAGTGATAGTGCCCATGAAGGGGACCTTGTTGGGCCCGCCCCTTTCACGGTTATCGCTTCTCGGCCTTTTGGCTAAGATCAAGTGTAGTATCTGTTCTTATCAGTTTAATATCTGATACGTCCCCTATCTGGGGACCATATATTAAATGGATTTTTGAGAACGGGGGCCGATTTCGAAGCTTGCTTCCGTCGCCCTATGCATTGACCCGATATGGCAGTATCTTCGGGTACAGTGCACCACCCCCTTACAGGGTTAAAAAGAAAGATTCCTACTTTCATTGCTACCTGCTTGCTGGCTAGCCAGCTAGCCAGCCCTGTGGGCCTTGCTGCTGCTGCAGCCAAAAAACAAAAGGTGGTGCTGCTGCTGCTTCTGCTGCTTCTGCTTCTGCTTGTGTCTGGCCCCTGTTGGAGCGTCCAGGCACAGGACTTCTGCTGCTGCTGACTAAATGGCCTCCTTAATTGGATCATTTGAGTAGCCAGCACACCTGTGCAGGTAGGGCATGACATGATAGGCAGCTGCCTTGATAGCGGGTGGGTGCTGAATGTTCCTAATTGACAAAATAAGATTAATGCTTATGAAGAAATATAAAATCTCATCCCTTCCCCAATATCGCGCCACACCCCTACCCCTTAATTCCCTGGTTGAACTTGATGGACATATGTCTTTTTTCGACCGTACTAACTATGTAACTATGTAACATAACATGGGGGGGGGGGGTCTCCTGGCTGTTCACACAGGTGTGTCATTGCTGTACATTGACCATGCATTGCTTCTGTGGTATTGCAAAGGCAAAGACAAATGCTTCCAGCCATCCATTGCACTAATGGATTGGTCATCAGCTGGCTGTCTATGTCCCGCATCAATATAGACCAAAGTACAGAGGGTTAGGCTATGCTATTGTGCACCTACCTGATGCATCAGAAGGTGCGAGGCCCTTGCTAAATTCTGTGCACAGACTTTGAGATCTATGCTTTAGACTGTATCTAAACCTGCTCCAACATGGACTGACATTCTGGCCTACTTTCAGCCGATGCGACTTGTCTGTCGCTGAACAGTCGCTTTTTATGTATTCAGCACCTATGTATAATGTTGTAAAAATGCTCTAGAAGCTAAAGTCGCAGAAATGTCACACATATTTGGCCTGCAACTTTCTGTGCGACAAATTCAGACAGGAAAAATCAGTATAAATCCTTAGAAAATTATCCCCCAGTGTCTCCATCTGCTGGCGGTATTGAATAAGCATTGCTGCACTGATGGGGTATGCATTAGACGAAAAAAAAGAAGAAAAAGAAGAATAATACGCCCAGAAAAGAGGCGAAAAGGAGAAAAACGTAAAAAAACGTGAAAAAAAAGTAAGAGGAAGAGAAGGGAAAAAAAGGTGGAAATGGGTTTAAAAGTGATTTCGGCGGAGAAATATATATATATATATATATATATATATATATATATATGCGCACACACACACATAGATATAAACGTATTCTCCGTTGAGATATTGCAGCCGCTGCTGTGTCCAGGCCCAGGAGCCTTAGCACTGTGCTGTGATGTCACTCAATACCACTGACATCACTAGGTGTAAACAACATCTCTCCTTTGCTGTGTATGTGACTATGGAGCTGTTTGGTGATGTCGTCTATTACGGCCTTCATAGAAGCAACAGGAGATTGTTGCATCCATCTTGAACCCTCAGAACTACAGTGCTATGATGTCACTCACTTCCACAGGCCTTGCAGAGTGTAAACAACAACAACCCAGCTTTGTTGTGTATGTAACCATAGGGATTTGTGATGTCACCTAGAACCTTCACAGCAGCGACAGCTTTATGAGGAGCATCAGCACTGCTCTGCCTGAGCAGAACCATCACCGCCATAGGTTGTCAAATAACCCGGATTTAACCCACACAGGTAAGTCCAATGGGGTGCAGGCATGTCCTCTATGCTTACAGCTTCCCGTGGGTGTTGGTTTGATACCGTTTGGGGACAGCCAAGGAGGCATCTGCAGGCAACAAAGGTAGGTGTGTGCTTGTGTGTGTGTTTCCTATGCAGATCCTAAGCCCAGTGTCACATGCAAGTAGGAGGAGTAAGAAGGGTTCCTGGCAAATCCGGGTTATGGATTGCATTTAAAAAGGCCCCGTGGGAGTGCAATGGGCCCCTGTCTTGCTGCTTAGCAATAATGGTATGGGTTTAGGTTCTGCTGTGTGTACTGGTGGTTGACTGCCCCCCAGCCCAGAGTGTGCATGGAAAATTGTCTGGCAGCCTCCCTGACAGCAAGCAGTGATAGTGCCCATGAAGGGGACCTTGTTGGGCCCGCCCCTTTCACGGTTATCGCTTCTCGGCCTTTTGGCTAAGATCAAGTGTAGTATCTGTTCTTATCAGTTTAATATCTGATACGTCCCCTATCTGGGGACCATATATTAAATGGATTTTTGAGAACGGGGGCCGATTTCGAAGCTTGCTTCCGTCGCCCTATGCATTGACCCGATATGGCAGTATCTTCGGGTACAGTGCACCACCCCCTTACAGGGTTAAAAAGAAAGATTCCTACTTTCATTGCTACCTGCTTGCTGGCTAGCCAGCTAGCCAGCCCTGTGGGCCTTGCTGCTGCTGCAGCCAAAAAACAAAAGGTGGTGCTGCTGCTGCTTCTGCTGCTTCTGCTTCTGCTTGTGTCTGGCCCCTGTTGGAGCGTCCAGGCACAGGACTTCTGCTGCTGCTGACTAAATGGCCTCCTTAATTGGATCATTTGAGTAGCCAGCACACCTGTGCAGGTAGGGCATGACATGATAGGCAGCTGCCTTGATAGCGGGTGGGTGCTGAATGTTCCTAATTGACAAAATAAGATTAATGCTTATGAAGAAATATAAAATCTCATCCCTTCCCCAATATCGCGCCACACCCCTACCCCTTAATTCCCTGGTTGAACTTGATGGACATATGTCTTTTTTTGACCGTACTAACTATGTAACTATGTAACATAACATGGGGGGGTCTCCTGGCTGTTCACACAGGTGTGTCATTGCTGTACATTGACCATGCATTGCTTCTGTGGTATTGCAAAGGCAAAGACAAATGCTTCCAGCCATCCATTGCACTAATGGATTGGTCATCAGCTGGCTGTCTATGTCCCGCATCAATATAGACCAAAGTACAGAGGGTTAGGCTATGCTATTGTGCACCTACCTGATGCATCAGAAGGTGCGAGGCCCTTGCTAAATTCTGTGCACAGACTTTGAGATCTATGCTTTAGACTGTATCTAAACCTGCTCCAACATGGACTGACATTCTGGCCTACTTTCAGCCGATGCGACTTGTCTGTCGCTGAACAGTCGCTTTTTATGTATTCAGCACCTATGTATAATGTTGTAAAAATGCTCTAGAAGCTAAAGTCGCAGAAATGTCACACATATTTGGCCTGCAACTTTCTGTGCGACAAATTCAGACAGGAAAAATCAGTATAAATCCTTAGAAAATTATCCCCCAGTGTCTCCATCTGCTGGCGGTATTGAATAAGCATTGCTGCACTGATGGGGTATGCATTAGACGAAAAAAAAGAAGAAAAAGAAGAATAATACGCCCAGAAAAGAGGCGAAAAGGAGAAAAACGTAAAAAAACGTGAAAAAAAAGTAAGATTAAGAGAAGGGAAAAAAAGGTGGAAATGGGTTTAAAAGTGATTTCGGCGGAGAAATATATATATATATATATATATATATATATATATATATATATATATATATGCGCACACACACACATAGATATAAACGTATTCTCCGTTGAGATATTGCAGCCGCTGCTGTGTCCAGGCCCAGGAGCCTTAGCACTGTGCTGTGATGTCACTCAATACCACTGACATCACTAGGTGTAAACAACATCTCTCCTTTGCTGTGTATGTGACTATGGAGCTGTTTGGTGATGTCGTCTATTACGGCCTTCATAGAAGCAACAGGAGATTGTTGCATCCATCTTGAACCCTCAGAACTACAGTGCTATGATGTCACTCACTTCCACAGGCCTTGCAGAGTGTAAACAACAACAACCCAGCTTTGTTGTGTATGTAACCAAAGGGATTTGTGATGTCACCTAGAACCTTCACAGCAGCGACAGCTTTATGAGGAGCATCAGCACTGCTCTGCCTGAGCAGAACCATCACCGCCATAGGTTGTCAAATAACCCGGATTTAACCCACACAGGTAAGTCCAATGGGGTGCAGGCATGTCCTCTATGCTTACAGCTTCCCGTGGGTGTTGGTTTGATACCGTTTGGGGACAGCCAAGGAGGCATCTGCAGGCAACAAAGGTAGGTGTGTGCTTGTGTGTGTGTTTCCTATGCAGATCCTAAGCCCAGTGTCACATGCAAGTAGGAGGAGTAAGAAGGGTTCCTGGCAAATCCGGGTTATGGATTGCATTTAAAAAGGCCCCGTGGGAGTGCAATGGGCCCCTGTCTTGCTGCTTAGCAATAATGGTATGGGTTTAGGTTCTGCTGTGTGTACTGGTGGTTGACTGCCCCCCAGCCCAGAGTGTGCATGGAAAATTGTCTGGCAGCCTCCCTGACAGCAAGCAGTGATAGTGCCCATGAAGGGGACCTTGTTGGGCCCGCCCCTTTCACGGTTATCGCTTCTCGGCCTTTTGGCTAAGATCAAGTGTAGTATCTGTTCTTATCAGTTTAATATCTGATACGTCCCCTATCTGGGGACCATATATTAAATGGATTTTTGAGAACGGGGGCCGATTTCGAAGCTTGCTTCCGTCGCCCTATGCATTGACCCGATATGGCAGTATCTTCGGGTACAGTGCACCACCCCCTTACAGGGTTAAAAAGAAAGATTCCTACTTTCATTGCTACCTGCTTGCTGGCTAGCCAGCTAGCCAGCCCTGTGGGCCTTGCTGCTGCTGCAGCCAAAAAACAAAAGGTGGTGCTGCTGCTGCTTCTGCTGCTTCTGCTTCTGCTTGCGTCTGGCCCCTGTTGGAGCGTCCAGGCACAGGACTTCTGCTGCTGCTGACTAAATGGCCTCCTTAATTGGATCATTTGAGTAGCCAGCACACCTGTGCAGGTAGGGCATGACATGATAGGCAGCTGCCTTGATAGCGGGTGGGTGCTGAATGTTCCTAATTGACAAAATAAGATTAATGCTTATGAAGAAATATAAAATCTCATCCCTTCCCTAATATCGCGCCACACCCCTACCCCTTAATTCCCTGGTTGAACTTGATGGACATATGTCTTTTTTCGACCGTACTAACTATGTAACTATGTAACATAACATGGGGGGGGGGGGGGGGTCTCCTGGCTGTTCACACAGGTGTGTCATTGCTGTACATTGACCATGCATTGCTTCTGTGGTATTGCAAAGGCAAAGACAAATGCTTCCAGCCATCCATTGCACTAATGGATTGGTCATCAGCTGGCTGTCTATGTCCCGCATCAATATAGACCAAAGTACAGAGGGTTAGGCTATGCTATTGTGCACCTACCTGATGCATCAGAAGGTGCGAGGCCCTTGCTAAATTCTGTGCACAGACTTTGAGATCTATGCTTTAGACTGTATCTAAACCTGCTCCAACATGGACTGACATTCTGGCCTACTTTCAGCCGATGCGACTTGTCTGTCGCTGAACAGTCGCTTTTTATGTATTCAGCACCTATGTATAATGTTGTAAAAATGCTCTAGAAGCTAAAGTCGCAGAAATGTCACACATATTTGGCCTGCAACTTTCTGTGCGACAAATTCAGACAGGAAAAATCAGTATAAATCCTTAGAAAATTATCCCCCAGTGTCTCCATCTGCTGGCGGTATTGAATAAGCATTGCTGCACTGATGGGGTATGCATTAGACGAAAAAAAAGAAGAAAAAGAAGAATAATACGCCCAGAAAAGAGGCGAAAAGGAGAAAAACGTAAAAAAACGTGAAAAAAAAGTAAGAGGAAGAGAAGGGAAAAAAAGGTGGAAATGGGTTTAAAAGTGATTTCGGCGGAGAAATATATATATATATATATATATATATATATATATATATATATGCGCACACACACACATAGATATAAACGTATTCTCCGTTGAGATATTGCAGCCGCTGCTGTGTCCAGGCCCAGGAGCCTTAGCACTGTGCTGTGATGTCACTCAATACCACTGACATCACTAGGTGTAAACAACATCTCTCCTTTGCTGTGTATGTGACTATGGAGCTGTTTGGTGATGTCGTCTATTACGGCCTTCATAGAAGCAACAGGAGATTGTTGCATCCATCTTGAACCCTCAGAACTACAGTGCTATGATGTCACTCACTTCCACAGGCCTTGCAGAGTGTAAACAACAACAACCCAGCTTTGTTGTGTATGTAACCATAGGGATTTGTGATGTCACCTAGAACCTTCACAGCAGCGACAGCTTTATGAGGAGCATCAGCACTGCTCTGCCTGAGCAGAACCATCACCGCCATAGGTTGTCAAATAACCCGGATTTAACCCACACAGGTAAGTCCAATGGGGTGCAGGCATGTCCTCTATGCTTACAGCTTCCCGTGGGTGTTGGTTTGATACCGTTTGGGGACAGCCAAGGAGGCATCTGCAGGCAACAAAGGTAGGTGTGTGCTTGTGTGTGTGTTTCCTATGCAGATCCTAAGCCCAGTGTCACATGCAAGTAGGAGGAGTAAGAAGGGTTCCTGGCAAATCCGGGTTATGGATTGCATTTAAAAAGGCCCCGTGGGAGTGCAATGGGCCCCTGTCTTGCTGCTTAGCAATAATGGTATGGGTTTAGGTTCTGCTGTGTGTACTGGTGGTTGACTGCCCCCCAGCCCAGAGTGTGCATGGAAAATTGTCTGGCAGCCTCCCTGACAGCAAGCAGTGATAGTGCCCATGAAGGGGACCTTGTTGGGCCCGCCCCTTTCACGGTTATCGCTTCTCGGCCTTTTGGCTAAGATCAAGTGTAGTATCTGTTCTTATCAGTTTAATATCTGATACGTCCCCTATCTGGGGACCATATATTAAATGGATTTTTGAGAACGGGGGCCGATTTCGAAGCTTGCTTCCGTCGCCCTATGCATTGACCCGATATGGCAGTATCTTCGGGTACAGTGCACCACCCCCTTACAGGGTTAAAAAGAAAGATTCCTACTTTCATTGCTACCTGCTTGCTGGCTAGCCAGCTAGCCAGCCCTGTGGGCCTTGCTGCTGCTGCAGCCAAAAAACAAAAGGTGGTGCTGCTGCTGCTTCTGCTGCTTCTGCTTCTGCTTGTGTCTGGCCCCTGTTGGAGCGTCCAGGCACAGGACTTCTGCTGCTGCTGACTAAATGGCCTCCTTAATTGGATCATTTGAGTAGCCAGCACACCTGTGCAGGTAGGGCATGACATGATAGGCAGCTGCCTTGATAGCGGGTGGGTGCTGAATGTTCCTAATTGACAAAATAAGATTAATGCTTATGAAGAAATATAAAATCTCATCCCTTCCCCAATATCGCGCCACACCCCTACCCCTTAATTCCCTGGTTGAACTTGATGGACATATGTCTTTTTTCGACCGTACTAACTATGTAACTATGTAACATAACATGGGGGGGGGGGGGGGGGGGGGGTCTCCTGGCTGTTCACACAGGTGTGTCATTGCTGTACATTGACCATGCATTGCTTCTGTGGTATTGCAAAGGCAAAGACAAATGCTTCCAGCCATCCATTGCACTAATGGATTGGTCATCAGCTGGCTGTCTATGTCCCGCATCAATATAGACCAAAGTACAGAGGGTTAGGCTATGCTATTGTGCACCTACCTGATGCATCAGAAGGTGCGAGGCCCTTGCTAAATTCTGTGCACAGACTTTGAGATCTATGCTTTAGACTGTATCTAAACCTGCTCCAACATGGACTGACATTCTGGCCTACTTTCAGCCGATGCGACTTGTCTGTCGCTGAACAGTCGCTTTTTATGTATTCAGCACCTATGTATAATGTTGTAAAAATGCTCTAGAAGCTAAAGTCGCAGAAATGTCACACATATTTGGCCTGCAACTTTCTGTGCGACAAATTCAGACAGGAAAAATCAGTATAAATCCTTAGAAAATTATCCCCCAGTGTCTCCATCTGCTGGCGGTATTGAATAAGCATTGCTGCACTGATGGGGTATGCATTAGACGAAAAAAAAGAAGAAAAAGAAGAATAATACGCCCAGAAAAGAGGCGAAAAGGAGAAAAACGTAAAAAAACGTGAAAAAAAAGTAAGAGGAAGAGAAGGGAAAAAAAGGTGGAAATGGGTTTAAAAGTGATTTCGGCGGAGAAATATATATATATATATATATATATATATATATATGCGCACACACACACATAGATATAAACGTATTCTCCGTTGAGATATTGCAGCCGCTGCTGTGTCCAGGCCCAGGAGCCTTAGCACTGTGCTGTGATGTCACTCAATACCACTGACATCACTAGGTGTAAACAACATCTCTCCTTTGCTGTGTATGTGACTATGGAGCTGTTTGGTGATGTCGTCTATTACGGCCTTCATAGAAGCAACAGGAGATTGTTGCATCCATCTTGAACCCTCAGAACTACAGTGCTATGATGTCACTCACTTCCACAGGCCTTGCAGAGTGTAAACAACAACAACCCAGCTTTGTTGTGTATGTAACCATAGGGATTTGTGATGTCACCTAGAACCTTCACAGCAGCGACAGCTTTATGAGGAGCATCAGCACTGCTCTGCCTGAGCAGAACCATCACCGCCATAGGTTGTCAAATAACCCGGATTTAACCCACACAGGTAAGTCCAATGGGGTGCAGGCATGTCCTCTATGCTTACAGCTTCCCGTGGGTGTTGGTTTGATACCGTTTGGGGACAGCCAAGGAGGCATCTGCAGGCAACAAAGGTAGGTGTGTGCTTGTGTGTGTGTTTCCTATGCAGATCCTAAGCCCAGTGTCACATGCAAGTAGGAGGAGTAAGAAGGGTTCCTGGCAAATCCGGGTTATGGATTGCATTTAAAAAGGCCCCGTGGGAGTGCAATGGGCCCCTGTCTTGCTGCTTAGCAATAATGGTATGGGTTTAGGTTCTGCTGTTTGTACTGGTGGTTGACTGCCCCCCAGCCCAGAGTGTGCATGGAAAATTGTCTGGCAGCCTCCCTGACAGCAAGCAGTGATAGTGCCCATGAAGGGGACCTTGTTGGGCCCGCCCCTTTCACGGTTATCGCTTCTCGGCCTTTTGGCTAAGATCAAGTGTAGTATCTGTTCTTATCAGTTTAATATCTGATACGTCCCCTATCTGGGGACCATATATTAAATGGATTTTTGAGAACGGGGGCCGATTTCGAAGCTTGCTTCCGTCGCCCTATGCATTGACCCGATATGGCAGTATCTTCGGGTACAGTGCACCACCCCCTTACAGGGTTAAAAAGAAAGATTCCTACTTTCATTGCTACCTGCTTGCTGGCTAGCCAGCTAGCCAGCCCTGTGGGCCTTGCTGCTGCTGCAGCCAAAAAACAAAAGGTGGTGCTGCTGCTGCTTCTGCTGCTTCTGCTTCTGCTTGTGTCTGGCCCCTGTTGGAGCGTCCAGGCACAGGACTTCTGCTGCTGCTGACTAAATGGCCTCCTTAATTGGATCATTTGAGTAGCCAGCACACCTGTGCAGGTAGGGCATGACATGATAGGCAGCTGCCTTGATAGCGGGTGGGTGCTGAATGTTCCTAATTGACAAAATAAGATTAATGCTTATGAAGAAATATAAAATCTCATCCCTTCCCCAATATCGCGCCACACCCCTACCCCTTAATTCCCTGGTTGAACTTGATGGACATATGTCTTTTTTTGACCGTACTAACTATGTAACTATGTAACATAACATGGGGGGGTCTCCTGGCTGTTCACACAGGTGTGTCATTGCTGTACATTGACCATGCATTGCTTCTGTGGTATTGCAAAGGCAAAGACAAATGCTTCCAGCCATCCATTGCACTAATGGATTGGTCATCAGCTGGCTGTCTATGTCCCGCATCAATATAGACCAAAGTACAGAGGGTTAGGCTATGCTATTGTGCACCTACCTGATGCATCAGAAGGTGCGAGGCCCTTGCTAAATTCTGTGCACAGACTTTGAGATCTATGCTTTAGACTGTATCTAAACCTGCTCCAACATGGACTGACATTCTGGCCTACTTTCAGCCGATGCGACTTGTCTGTCGCTGAACAGTCGCTTTTTATGTATTCAGCACCTATGTATAATGTTGTAAAAATGCTCTAGAAGCTAAAGTCGCAGAAATGTCACACATATTTGGCCTGCAACTTTCTGTGCGACAAATTCAGACAGGAAAAATCAGTATAAATCCTTAGAAAATTATCCCCCAGTGTCTCCATCTGCTGGCGGTATTGAATAAGCATTGCTGCACTGATGGGGTATGCATTAGACGAAAAAAAAGAAGAAAAAGAAGAATAATACGCCCAGAAAAGAGGCGAAAAGGAGAAAAACGTAAAAAAACGTGAAAAAAAAGTAAGAGGAAGAGAAGGGAAAAAAAGGTGGAAATGGGTTTAAAAGTGATTTCGGCGGAGAAATATATATATATATATATATATATATATATATATATATATATATATGCGCACACACACACATAGATATAAACGTATTCTCCGTTGAGATATTGCAGCCGCTGCTGTGTCCAGGCCCAGGAGCCTTAGCACTGTGCTGTGATGTCACTCAATACCACTGACATCACTAGGTGTAAACAACATCTCTCCTTTGCTGTGTATGTGACTATGGAGCTGTTTGGTGATGTCGTCTATTACGGCCTTCATAGAAGCAACAGGAGATTGTTGCATCCATCTTGAACCCTCAGAACTACAGTGCTATGATGTCACTCACTTCCACAGGCCTTGCAGAGTGTAAACAACAACAACCCAGCTTTGTTGTGTATGTAACCATAGGGATTTGTGATGTCACCTAGAACCTTCACAGCAGCGACAGCTTTATGAGGAGCATCAGCACTGCTCTGCCTGAGCAGAACCATCACCGCCATAGGTTGTCAAATAACCCGGATTTAACCCACACAGGTAAGTCCAATGGGGTGCAGGCATGTCCTCTATGCTTACAGCTTCCCGTGGGTGTTGGTTTGATACCGTTTGGGGACAGCCAAGGAGGCATCTGCAGGCAAACAAAGGTAGGTGTGTGCTTGTGTGTGTGTTTCCTATGCAGATCCTAAGCCCAGTGTCACATGCAAGTAGGAGGAGTAAGAAGGGTTCCTGGCAAATCCGGGTTATGGATTGCATTTAAAAAGGCCCCCGTGGAGTGCAATGGGCCCCTGTCTTGCTGCTTAGCAATAATGGTATGGGTTTAGGTTCTTGCTGTGTGTACTGGTGGTTGACTGCCCCCCAGCCCAGAGTGTGCATGGAAAATTGTCTGGCAGCCTCCCTGACAGCAAGCAGTGATAGTGCCCATGAAGGGGACCTTGTTGGGCCCCGCCCCTTTCACGGTTATCGCTTCTCGGCCTTTTGGCTAAGATCAAGTGTAGTATCTGTTCATATCAGTTTAATATCTGATACGTCCCCTATCTGGGGACCATATATTAAATGGATTTTTGAGAACGGGGGCCGATTTCGAAGCTTGCTTCCGTCGCCCTATGCATTGACCCGATATGGCAGTATCTTCGGGTACAGTGCACCACCCCCTTACAGGGTTAAAAAGAAAGATTCCTACTTTCATTGCTACCTGCTTGCTGGCTAGCCAGCTAGCCAGCCCTGTGGGCCTTGCTGCTGCTGCAGCCAAAAAACAAAAGGTGGTTGCTGCTGCTGCTTCTGCTGCTTCTGCTTGTGTCTGGCCCCTGTTGGAGCGTCCAGGCACAGGACTTCTGCTGCTGCTGACTAAATGGCCTCCTTAATTGGATCATTTGAGTAGCCAGCACACCTGTGCAGGTAGGGCATGACATGATAGGCAGCTGCCTTGATAGCGGTGGGTGCTGAATGTTCCTAATTGACAAAATAAGATTAATGCTTATGAAGAAATATAAAATCTCATCCCTTCCCCAATATCGCGCCACACCCCTACCCCTTAATTCCCTGGTTGAACTTGATGGACATATGTCTTTTTTCGACCGTACTAACTATGTAACTATGTAACATAACATGGGGGGGGGGGGAGGGTCTCCTGGCTGTTCACACAGGTGTGTCATTGCTGTACATTGACCATGCATTGCTTCTGTGGTATTGCAAAGGCAAAGACAAATGCTTCCAGCCATCCATTGCACTAATGGATTGGTCATCAGCTGGCTGTCTATGTCCCGCATCAATATAGACCAAAGTACAGAGGGTTAGGCTATGCTATTGTGCACCTACCTGATGCATCAGAAGGTGCGAGGCCCTTGCTAAATTCTGTGCACAGACTTTGAGATCTATGCTTTAGACTGTATCTAAACCTGCTCCAACATGGACTGACATTCTGGCCTACTTTCAGCCGATGCGACTTGTCTGTCGCTGAACAGTCGCTTTTTATGTATTCAGCACCTATGTATAATGTTGTAAAAATGCTCTAGAAGCTAAAGTCGCAGAAATGTCACACATATTTGGCCTGCAACTTTCTGTGCGACAAATTCAGACAGGAAAAATCAGTATAAATCCTTAGAAAATTATCCCCCAGTGTCTCCATCTGCTGGCGGTATTGAATAAGCATTGCTGCACTGATGGGGTATGCATTAGACGAAAAAAAAGAAGAAAAAGAAGAATAATACGCCCAGAAAAGAGTCGAAAAGGAGAAAAACGTAAAAAAAACGTGAAAAAAAAGTAAGAGGAAGAGAAA